>NW_028159146.1:0-50739 GCF_964263955.1 Coregonus lavaretus
GTGTAAAGACTAACAGAAAGAGTATCCTGTATGTTGATGTTGTGTTTCCATGGTGATGTAGGATGATGAAGACGAGGATGAAGATGCTGATGCTCCTGGAACGTCCACACGGAACAGAAAGGTAACACACCTCAACACACCTCTGATAACCTGATCCTGAGTTATACTGTTAGCACTGAAGCTCTGATAACCTGAACCTGAGTTATACTGTTAGCACTGAAGCTCTGATAACCTGAACCTGAGTTATACTGTTAGCACTGAAGCTCTGATAACCTGAACCTGAGTTATACTGTTAGCACTGAAGCTCTGATAACCTGAACCTGAGTTATACTGTTAGCACTGAAGCTCTGATAACCTGAACCTGAGTTATACTGTTAGCACTGAAGCTCTGATAACCTGAACCTGAGTTATACTGTTAGCACTGAAGCTCTGATAACCTGAACCTGAGTTATACTGTTAGCACTGAAGGCTCTGATAACCTGAACCTGAGTTATACTGTTAGCACTGAAGGCTCTGATAACCTGAACCTGAGTTATACTGTTAGCACTGAGGGCTGATAACCTGAACCTGAGTTATACTGTTAGCACTGAGGGATGATAACCTGAACCTGAGTTATACTGTTAGCACTGAGGGATGATAACCTGAACCTGAGTTATACTGTTAGCACTGAGGGCTGATAACCTGAACCTGAGTTATACTGTTAGCACTGAGGGATGATAACCTGAACCTGAGTTATACTGTTAGCACTGAGGGATGATTGATAACCTGAACCTGAGTTATACTGTTAGCACTGAGCTCTGATAACCTGAACCTGAGTTATACTGTTAGCACTGAGGATGATAACCTGAACCTGAGTTATACTGTTAGCACTGAGGATGATAACCTGAACCTGAGTTATACTGTTAGCACTGAGGGATGATAACCTGAACCTGAGTTATACTGTTAGCACTGAGGATGATAACCTGAACCTGAGTTATACTGTTAGCACTGAGGGCTGATAACCTGAACCTGAGTTATACTGTTAGCACTGAGGGATGATAACCTGAACCTGAGTTATACTGTTAGCACTGAGGGATGATAACCTGAACCTGAGTTATACTGTTAGCACTGAGGGATGATAACCTGAACCTGAGTTATACTGTTAGCACTGAGCTCTGATAACCTGAACCTGAGTTATACTGTTAGCACTGAGGCTCTGATAACCTGAACCTGAGTTATACTGTTAGCACTGAGGGATGATAACCTGAACCTGAGTTATACTGGTAGCACTGAGGGATTGATAACCTGAACCTGAGTTATACTGTTAGCACTGAGGGATGATAACCTGAACCTGAGTTATACTGTTAGCACTGAGGGATGATAACCTGAACCTGAGTTATACTGTTAGCACTGAGGGATGATAACCTGAACCTGAGTTATACTGTTAGCACTGAGGGCTGATAACCTGAACCTGAGTTATACTGTTAGCACTGAGGCTCTGATAACCTGAACCTGAGTTATACTGTTAGCACTGAAGGCTCTGATAACCTGAACCTGAGTTATACTGTTAGCACTGAGGCTCTGATAACCTGAACCTGAGTTATACTGTTAGCACTGAGGGATGATAACCTGAACCTGAGTTATACTGTTAGCACTGAGGGATGATAACCTGAACCTGAGTTATACTGTTAGCACTGAGGGATGATAACCTGAACCTGAGTTATACTGTTAGCACTGAGGGATGATAACCTGATCCTGAGTTATACTGTTAGCACTGAAGCTCTGATAACCTGAACCTGAGTTATACTGTTAGCACTGAGGCTCTGATAACCTGAACCTGAGTTATACTGTTAGCACTGAGGATGATAACCTGAACCTGAGTTATACTGTTAGTACTGAGGCTCTGATAACCTGAACCTGAGTTATACTGTTAGCACTGAGGGATGATAACCTGAACCTGAGTTATACTGTTAGCACTGAGGGATGATAACCTGAACCTGAGTTATACTGTTAGCACTGAGGGATGATAACCTGAACCTGAGTTATACTGTTAGCACTGAGGCTCTGATAACCTGAACCTGAGTTATACTGTTAGCACTGAAGCTCTGATAACCTGATCCTGAGTTATACTGTTAGCACTGAGGGATGATAACCTGAACCTGAGTTATACTGTTAGCACTGAGGGATGATAACCTGAACCTGAGTTATACTGTTAGCACTGAGGGATGATAACCTGAACCTGAGTTATACTGTTAGCACTGAAGCTCTGATAACCTGAACCTGAGTTATACTGTTAGCACTGAGGGATGATAACCTGATCCTGAGTTATACTGTTAGCACTGAGGGATGATAACCTGAACCTGAGTTATACTGTTAGCACTGAGGGATGATAACCTGAACCTGAGTTATACTGTTAGCACTGAGGGATGATAACCTGAACCTGAGTTATACTGTTAGCACTGAGGCTCTGATAACCTGAACCTGAGTTATACTGTTAGCACTGAGGGATGATAACCTGAACCTGAGTTATACTGTTAGCACTGAGGGATGATAACCTGAACCTGAGTTATACTGTTAGCACTGAGGGATGATAACCTGAACCTGAGTTATACTGTTAGCACTGAGGGATGATAACCTGATCCTGAGTTATACTGTTAGCACTGAGGCTCTGATAACCTGAACCTGAGTTATACTGTTAGTACTGAGGCTCTGATAACCTGAACCTGAGTTATACTGTTAGCACTGAGGGATGATAACCTGATCCTGAGTTATACTGTTAGCACTGAGGCTCTGATAACCTGAACCTGAGTTATACTGTTAGTACTGAGGCTCTGATAACCTGAACCTGAGTTATACTGTTAGCACTGAGGCTCTGATAACCTGATCCTGAGTTATACTGTTAGCACTGAGGGATGATAACCTGAACCTGAGTTATACTGTTAGCACTGAGGGATGATAACCTGAACCTGAGTTATACTGTTAGTACTGAGGCTCTGATAACCTGAACCTGAGTTATACTGTTAGCACTGAGGGATGATAACCTGAACCTGAGTTATACTGTTAGTACTGAAGCTCTGATAACCTGAACCTGAGTTATACTGTTAGCACTGAGGGATGATAACCTGAACCTGAGTTATACTGTTAGCACTGAGGGATGATAACCTGAACCTGAGTTATACTGTTAGCACTGAGGGATGATAACCTGAACCTGAGTTATACTGTTAGCACTGAAGCTCTGATAACCTGAACCTGAGTTATACTGTTAGCACTGAGGGATGATAACCTGAACCTGAGTTATACTGTTAGCACTGAGGGATGATAACCTGATCCTGAGTTATACTGTTAGCACTGAGGGATGATAACCTGAACCTGAGTTATACTGTTAGCACTGAGGCTCTGATAACCTGATCCTGAGTTATACTGTTAGCACTGAGGGATGATAACCTGAACCTGAGTTATACTGTTAGCACTGAAGCTCTGATAACCTGAACCTGAGTTATACTGTTAGCACTGAGGGATGATAACCTGAACCTGAGTTATACTGTTAGCACTGAGGGATGATAACCTGATCCTGAGTTATACTGTTAGCACTGAGGCTCTGATAACCTGAACCTGAGTTATACTGTTAGTACTGAGGCTCTGATAACCTGAACCTGAGTTATACTGTTAGCACTGAGGGATGATAACCTGATCCTGAGTTATACTGTTAGCACTGAGGCTCTGATAACCTGAACCTGAGTTATACTGTTAGTACTGAGGCTCTGATAACCTGAACCTGAGTTATACTGTTAGCACTGAGGCTCTGATAACCTGATCCTGAGTTATACTGTTAGCACTGAGGGATGATAACCTGAACCTGAGTTATACTGTTAGCACTGAGGGATGATAACCTGAACCTGAGTTATACTGTTAGTACTGAGGCTCTGATAACCTGAACCTGAGTTATACTGTTAGCACTGAGGGATGATAACCTGAACCTGAGTTATACTGTTAGTACTGAAGCTCTGATAACCTGAACCTGAGTTATACTGTTAGCACTGAGGGATGATAACCTGAACCTGAGTTATACTGTTAGCACTGAGGGATGATAACCTGAACCTGAGTTATACTGTTAGCACTGAGGGATGATAACCTGAACCTGAGTTATACTGTTAGCACTGAAGCTCTGATAACCTGAACCTGAGTTATACTGTTAGCACTGAGGGATGATAACCTGAACCTGAGTTATACTGTTAGCACTGAGGGATGATAACCTGATCCTGAGTTATACTGTTAGCACTGAGGGATGATAACCTGAACCTGAGTTATACTGTTAGCACTGAGGCTCTGATAACCTGATCCTGAGTTATACTGTTAGCACTGAGGGATGATAACCTGAACCTGAGTTATACTGTTAGCACTGAGGGATGATAACCTGAACCTGAGTTATACTGTTAGTACTGAGGCTCTGATAACCTGAACCTGAGTTATACTGTTAGCACTGAGGGATGATAACCTGAACCTGAGTTATACTGTTAGCACTGAAGCTCTGATAACCTGATCCTGAGTTATACTGTTAGCACTGAAGCTCTGATAACCTGAACCTGAGTTATACTGTTAGCACTGAAGCTCTGATAACCTGATCCTGAGTTATACTGTTAGCACTGAGGGATGATAACCTGATCCTGAGTTATACTGTTAGCACTGAGGCTCTGATAACCTGAACCTGAGTTATACTGTTAGTACTGAGGCTCTGATAACCTGAACCTGAGTTATACTGTTAGCACTGAGGCTCTGATAACCTGATCCTGAGTTATACTGTTAGCACTGAGGGATGATAACCTGAACCTGAGTTATACTGTTAGCACTGAGGGATGATAACCTGAACCTGAGTTATACTGTTAGTACTGAGGCTCTGATAACCTGAACCTGAGTTATACTGTTAGCACTGAGGGATGATAACCTGAACCTGAGTTATACTGTTAGTACTGAAGCTCTGATAACCTGAACCTGAGTTATACTGTTAGCACTGAGGGATGATAACCTGAACCTGAGTTATACTGTTAGCACTGAGGGATGATAACCTGAACCTGAGTTATACTGTTAGCACTGAGGGATGATAACCTGAACCTGAGTTATACTGTTAGCACTGAAGCTCTGATAACCTGAACCTGAGTTATACTGTTAGCACTGAGGGATGATAACCTGAACCTGAGTTATACTGTTAGCACTGAGGGATGATAACCTGATCCTGAGTTATACTGTTAGCACTGAGGGATGATAACCTGAACCTGAGTTATACTGTTAGCACTGAAGCTCTGATAACCTGAACCTGAGTTATACTGTTAGCACTGAGGGATGATAACCTGAACCTGAGTTATACTGTTAGCACTGAGGGATGATAACCTGAACCTGAGTTATACTGTTAGCACTGAGGGATGATAACCTGAACCTGAGTTATACTGTTAGCACTGAGGGATGATAACCTGATCCTGAGTTATACTGTTAGCACTGAGGCTCTGATAACCTGAACCTGAGTTATACTGTTAGTACTGAGGCTCTGATAACCTGAACCTGAGTTATACTGTTAGCACTGAGGGATGATAACCTGATCCTGAGTTATACTGTTAGCACTGAGGCTCTGATAACCTGAACCTGAGTTATACTGTTAGTACTGAGGCTCTGATAACCTGAACCTGAGTTATACTGTTAGCACTGAGGCTCTGATAACCTGATCCTGAGTTATACTGTTAGCACTGAAGCTCTGATAACCTGAACCTGAGTTATACTGTTAGTACTGAGGCTCTGATAACCTGAACCTGAGTTATACTGTTAGCTCTGAGGGATGTTAACCTGAACCTGAGTTATACTGTTAGCACTGAGGGATGATAACCTGATCCTGAGTTATACTGTTAGCACAGAGGGATGATAACCTGAACCTGAGTTATACTGTTAGCACTGAAGCTCTGATAACCTGAACCTGAGTTATACTGTTAGCACTGAAGCTCTGATAACCTGAACATGAGTTATACTGTTAGCACTGAGGGATGATAACCTGAACCTGAGTTATACTGTTAGCACTGAAGCTCTGATAACCTGAACCTGAGTTATACTGTTAGCACTGAGGGATGATAACCTGAACCTGAGTTATACTGTTAGCACTGAGGGATGATAACCTGAACCTGAGTTATACTGTTAGCACTGAGGGATGATAACCTGAACCTGAGTTATACTGTTAGCACTGAGGGATGATAACCTGAACCTGAGTTATACTGTTAGCACTGAAGCTCTGATAACCTGAACCTGAGTTATACTGTTAGCACTGAGGCTCTGATAACCTGAACCTGAGTTATACTGTTAGCACTGAGGGATGATAACCTGAACCTGAGTTATACTGTTAGCACTGAAGCTCTGATAACCTGAACCAGAGTTATACTGTTAGCACTGAGGGATGATAACCTGAACCTGAGTTATACTGTTAGCACTGAAGCTCTGATAACCTGAACCTGAGTTATACTGTTAGCACTGAAGCTCTGATAACCTGAACCTGAGTTATACTGTTAGTACTGAGGCTCTGATAACCTGAACCTGAGTTATACTGTTAGCTCTGAGGGATGTTAACCTGAACCTGAGTTATACTGTTAGCACTGAGGGATGATAACCTGATCCTGAGTTATACTGTTAGCACTGAGGGATGATAACCTGATCCTGAGTTATACTGTTAGCACTGAAGCTCTGATAACCTGAACCTGAGTTATACTGTTAGCACTGAAGCTCTGATAACCTGAACCTGAGTTATACTGTTAGCACTGAGGGATGATAACCTGAACCTGAGTTATACTGTTAGCACTGAAGCTCTGATAACCTGAACCTGAGTTATACTGTTAGCACTGAGGGATGATAACCTGAACCTGAGTTATACTGTTAGCACTGAGGGATGATAACCTGAACCTGAGTTATACTGTTAGCACTAAGGGATGATAACCTGAACCTGAGTTATACTGTTAGCACTGAGGGATGATAACCTGAACCTGAGTTATACTGTTAGCACTGAGGGATGATAACCTGAACCTGAGTTATACTGTTAGCACTGAGGGATGATAACCTGAACCTGAGTTATACTGTTAGCACTGAAGCTCTGATAACCTGAACCTGAGTTATACTGTTAGCACTGAGGGATGATAACCTGAACCTGAGTTATACTGTTAGCACTGAAGCTCTGATAACCTGAACCTGAGTTATACTGTTAGCACTGAGGGATGATAACCTGAACCTGAGTTATACTGTTAGCACTGAAGCTCTGATAACCTGATCCTGAGTTATACTGTTAGCACTGAAGCTCTGATAACCTGAACCTGAGTTATACTGTTAGCACTGAAGCTCTGATAACCTGATCCTGAGTTATACTGTTAGCACTGAGGGATGATAACCTGATCCTGAGTTATACTGTTAGCACTGAGGCTCTGATAACCTGAACCTGAGTTATACTGTTAGTACTGAGGCTCTGATAACCTGAACCTGAGTTATACTGTTAGCACTGAGGCTCTGATAACCTGATCCTGAGTTATACTGTTAGCACTGAGGGATGATAACCTGAACCTGAGTTATACTGTTAGCACTGAGGGATGATAACCTGAACCTGAGTTATACTGTTAGTACTGAGGCTCTGATAACCTGAACCTGAGTTATACTGTTAGCACTGAGGGATGATAACCTGAACCTGAGTTATACTGTTAGTACTGAAGCTCTGATAACCTGAACCTGAGTTATACTGTTAGCACTGAGGGATGATAACCTGAACCTGAGTTATACTGTTAGCACTGAGGGATGATAACCTGAACCTGAGTTATACTGTTAGCACTGAGGGATGATAACCTGAACCTGAGTTATACTGTTAGCACTGAAGCTCTGATAACCTGAACCTGAGTTATACTGTTAGCACTGAGGGATGATAACCTGAACCTGAGTTATACTGTTAGCACTGAGGGATGATAACCTGATCCTGAGTTATACTGTTAGCACTGAGGGATGATAACCTGAACCTGAGTTATACTGTTAGCACTGAAGCTCTGATAACCTGAACCTGAGTTATACTGTTAGCACTGAGGGATGATAACCTGAACCTGAGTTATACTGTTAGCACTGAGGGATGATAACCTGAACCTGAGTTATACTGTTAGCACTGAGGGATGATAACCTGAACCTGAGTTATACTGTTAGTACTGAAGCTCTGATAACCTGAACCTGAGTTATACTGTTAGCACTGAAGCTCTGATAACCTGAACCTGAGTTATACTGTTAGCACTGAAGCTCTGATAACCTGAACCTGAGTTATACTGTTAGCACTGAAGCTCTGATAACCTGAACCTGAGTTATACTGTTAGCACTGAGGGATGATAACCTGAACCTGAGTTATACTGTTAGCACTGAAGCTCTGATAACCTGAACCTGAGTTATACTGTTAGTACTGAGGGATGATAACCTGAACCTGAGTTATACTGTTAGCACTGAGGCTCTGATAACCTGAACCTGAGTTATACTGTTAGCACTGAGGGATGATAACCTGAACCTGAGTTATACTGTTAGTACTGAGGGATGATAACCTGAACCTGAGTTATACTGTTAGCACTGAGGGATGATAACCTGATCCTGAGTTATACTGTTAGCACTGAGGCTCTGATAACCTGAACCTGAGTTATACTGTTAGCACTGAGGGATGATAACCTGAACCTGAGTTATACTGTTAGCACTGAGGGATGATAACCTGATCCTGAGTTATACTGTTAGCACTGAAGCTCTGATAACCTGAACCTGAGTTATACTGTTAGTACTGAGGCTCTGATAACCTGAACCTGAGTTATACTGTTAGCACTGAGGGATGATAACCTGAACCTGAGTTATACTGTTAGCACTGAGGGATGATAACCTGAACCTGAGTTATACTGTTAGCACTGAGGGATGATAACCTGAACCTGAGTTATACTGTTAGTACTGAGGCTCTGATAACCTGAACCTGAGTTATACTGTTAGCACTGAAGCTCTGATAACCTGATCCTGAGTTATACTGTTAGCACTGAGGGATGATAACCTGATCCTGAGTTATACTGTTAGCACTGAAGCTCTGATAACCTGAACCTGAGTTATACTGTTAGTACTGAGGCTCTGATAACCTGAACCTGAGTTATACTGTTAGCACTGAGGGATGATAACCTGAACCTGAGTTATACTGTTAGCACTGAGGGATGATAACCTGAACCTGAGTTATACTGTTAGCACTGAGGGATGATAACCTGAACCTGAGTTATACTGTTAGTACTGAGGCTCTGATAACCTGAACCTGAGTTATACTGTTAGCACTGAGGGATGATAAGCCTCCCAGTAAAGCAATAAAAACAATCAAGAATCCCAGAAAAGCGCTTACAATAGCCCACATTAACATATGTAGCCTTAGAAACAAGGTTAATAAAATCGATAACTTGCTAGCAACTGAAAACATTGATATAGTATATATATTTATATCTCAGAAACTCACTTAGATAATACCATTGATGATACAGTGGTAGCAATACAAGATTATAACATTTACAGAAAAGACAGAAATGCCATTGGTGGAGGTGTTGCTGTTTAAATTCAGAACCACATTCCTGTAAAGATTAGAGAGGATCTCATGTTAAATACTGTTGAAGTAATATGGCTACAGGTTCATCTGCCTCACCTAAAGCCCATTCTGGTGGGAAACTGCTATAGACCACCAAGTGTAACAGTCAGTATCTGGATAACACGTGTGAAATGATTGATAATGTATGTGATATCAACAGAGAGGTATATTTTCTGGGTGATTTAAATATTTATTCAAGCTGCCCACTCAAGAAAAAGCTTCAAACTGTAACCAGTGCCTGCAACCTGGTTCAGGTTATCAGTCAACCTACCAGCGTAGTTACAAACAGCACATGAATGAAATCATCAACATGTATTGATCACATCTTTACTAATGCCCCAAATCAATCGGGTGTGGTGATCATAATATAGTAGCCATATCTAGGACAACCAAAGACTGGACCTATAATTGTGTATAAGAGGTCATACAAAAGGTTTTGCAAGGATTCCTATGTTGAAGATGTGAAACATATTTGTTGGTCTGATGTAGTGATGAGGAACATCCTGCACTTGAAGAATTTATGAAATTGCTTCTTCCGGTTACTGACAGGCATGCGCCCATAAAGAAACTGACTTTTAAAACGGCCAAATCCCCATGGATAGATTATTCAATGAAAAACTGTATGGCTGAGAGGGTTGAGGCTAAGGGAAGTGAGTTTGGCAACACAACAGATTGGCAAACAATACAGTAAATTGAGAAATCACGTAACTAAACTGAACAAAAAGAAGAAGAAACTACTATGAAACAAAGATAAATGATACAAATAATGAAAAGCAAACTCCGCTCCATCCTTCATCGAGGCTGATGGCTCGTTCATAACAAAACCCTTTGATATTGCCAACCGCTTCAATAACGTTGTTGTTGACTAGATTAGCTAATTTAGAGGTAACACTTTAATTGACACCCAGTCTCATAACCATGTCATAACATGTCATAGCAATGACATGTAGCGCCCACCAGAGGGTATGGACGGAAAAAGGTACTTGGCTGGAAGGGAGGGGTCGTTGATGATAGGCTGGAAGGGAGGGGTCGTTGATGATATTTTCCGCACTTTTGGAGGTGCGCTTGGTGTACAGCGAGAAGGTCCAAGCCAGTGATCTTTGAAGCTTTCAACACAACCCTCTCAAGTCTCTTCTTAGTGTGGCTGTCCATGTTCCCATACCAAACTGTAATGGATGATGTCAGAATGCTCTGTATGATGGCTGTGTAAAGCTGAACCAGCAGCGGTTGTTTGACCCTGTACTTTTTCAGTTGTCTTAGAAAGTCTCTGCTGGGCCTTGACGATGTGGTTGGAGTTGATATCCTATTTCAGTGAGTCGCTGATGTAGGTGCAGAGGAATTTGAACGAATCTGTCAGGGTTAGTGGTTGGTCAGTGATTATGACGGGGGCCTTGAGGTTCTTTCTTCTCCTGTAGTCTATTGCTATCTCCGTGGTTTTTGAGGCGTTGAGCATGAGGTCGTTGTCCTTACACCACGTCACCGCCCCGAGCCACTTCACTGCGATACTGTGTTTCGTAGTTGTCTGTAATGAGGCCGACGATGGTGGTATCATCAGCATATTTAAAGACCTTAACTTAGGTCTCCTGAGATGTAAACTGGTTGGTGAAGAGGGAGAAGAGCAGGGGAACAGCACACAGCCCTGGAGGTCCAGTACTGAGGGTGAGATGGCAGATTGTTTACCTTGACAGATAGAATGGCCTACAAATTATAGTTAGGAATTCAAGGCCAGGGCAGCATGATTGATGTACTACTGTGGAGTTGGGATACAAGTGCTGATTAATCATGAAGCAGATACCACCACCTCTTGATTTTAGAGACAAATTGACTGACCTGTCGGCTCAGTGGATGGGAAAATCTGGGGTGGATACGGCCGAGTCCGGAACAGATGGTCCAGCAACGTCTCAGTCAGGCGGAGCATTCCCTGTACTCTCTCTTAGTTCGGATCAAAAGCAGGAGTTCATCCATTTTATTCCTGAGTGATCGGACGTTCGATAGTAGCAAGGCAGGCAGAGGGGGTCGGTAGGGCCGTCTCCTGAATCTGGAGAGTATGCCGGCTCGCCTTCCATGGCCGGGTGTATACACACCTGTAGGCAGTGACTGCCCAGGTATGTTGTTAGTTAGTAATTCCACAGGTAAAGAAAGATGTTGTGGATTGAAAACTCCATACGATTTCTCCCTGATGTTTAGAAGTTCCAAACTACTATATTTGTGTAAACATGTAGACCTCCGTATGAATAACACAGACAAAAAGTCAGAGACATAGAATCAGAGCGTGTATCATGGCAAGCCTCATGGCTGCCATCTTTACAGCCCAGATCATAACATATTGCTGAAAACACTGTTATGGATTAACATCCTCTGCCTTGTCATGGATAAACAGTTTCCCATCCAATATAACACAGAAGGTTTTCTTTAATGGAAGCCTCTCTATTTCAAATTCGGTTGAGTGAGGTGTACCACAGGGCAGCCGGCTTGGACCATTTTTGTTTTCTGTGTTTACTAATGACCTTCCACTGAACTTGAATAAAGCCTGTGTGTCCATGTACGCTGACGACTCAACAGCATACACTTCGGCTGCTACAGTAAAATAAATAACTGACACCCTTAACATAGAGCTCCAGTCAGTTTTAGAATAGATAACTAGAAATAGGCTGGTGTAAAATATCTCAATCTAAAAGCATAATTTTTGGGTCAAATCACTCAAGTCAACCCTAAACATCATCTGGATCTATTATTGAATAATTTGGCTATTGAGCAAGTTGAAGAGACTAAACTGCTTCACGCTAGATAGCAAGCTATCATGGTCAAAACATATAGACTCAATGGTTACTAAAATGGGAAGAGGTCTGTCCATGATAAGGCGTTGCTCTGGTTTCTTGATATCTCAGTCAACCAGACAGTTCCTACAGGCCCTAGTTTGTCGCACCTGGACTACTGCCCAGCTGTGTGGTCATGTGTGCCAAAGAAGGACATAGACAAATTGCAGTTGGTCCAAAACAGAGCAGCACGTATTCCACTTACAGTAGATGTACATGGAGTGTGAATGTCAGTAACATGCATGTCAGTCTCTCCTGGCTCAAAGTTGAGGAAAGATTGACTGCATCACTATTGGTCTTTGTGCAAGGTGTTGTGTTGAAGGTACCAAACTGTATTTTCAAGAAGTTGGCATGCAGTTTGGACACTCATCGGTACCACAGGAGACATGCAGCTAGAGGTCTCTTCACAGTCCCCAGGTCCAGAATAGAGGCTAGGAAACACCAGTATTAAATAGAGCCATGACTATATGGAACTCTCTGAGACCCAAGGTAATTCAAGCTAGCAATAAAACCAGATTCAACAAACAGATAAAATAACACCTTATGGCACAACAGGGACTGTGAAGAGACAGACATTTTTATGCATTTTGTATTGTATTTTTCATTGTATTATGTATTGTATTATGTACAGTGCCTTCAGAAAGTATTCAGACCCCTTGACTTTTTCCACATTTTGTTACATTACACGCTTATTTTAAAATTGATTCAATAAATGTTTTTCCTCATCAATCTACACACAATACCCCATAATGACAACATTTATTAAAAATACAAAACAGAAATACCTTATTTACATAAGTATTCAGACCCTTTGCTATGAGACTCAAAATTTAACTCGGGTGCATCCTGTTTCCATTGATCATCCTTGAGTCCACCTGTGGTAAATTAAATTGATTGGACATGATTTGGAAAGGCACACACCTGTCTACAGTTGAAGTCGGAAGTTTACATACACTTAGGTTGGAGTCATTAAAACTCGTTTTTCAACCACTCCACAAATTTATTGTTAACAAACTATAGTTTTGGCAAGTCGGTTAGGACATCTACTTTATGCATGACACAAGTAATTTTTCCAACAACTGTTTACAGACAGATTATTTCACTTATAATTCACTGTATCACAATTCCAGTGGGTCAGAAGTTTACATACACTAAGTTGACTGTGCCTTTAAACAGCTTGGAAAATTCCAGAAAATGATGTCATGGCTTTAGAAGCTTCTGATAGGCTAATGGACATAATTTGAGTCAATTGGAGGTGTACCTGTGGATGTATTTCAAGGCCTACCTTCAAACTCAGTGCCTTTTTGCTTGACATCATGGGAAAATGAAAAGAAATCAGCCAAGACCTCAGAAAAGAAATGGTAGACCTCCACAAGTCTGGTTCATCCTTGGGAGCAATTTCCAAACACCTGAAGGTACCACGTTCATCTGTACAAACAATAGTACGCAAGTATAAACACCATGGGACCACACAGCCATCATACCGCTCAGGAAGGAGACTTGTTCTGTCTCATAGAGATGAACGTATTTTGTTGTGAAAAGTGCAAATCAATCCCAGAACAACAGCAAATGACCTTGTGAAGATGCTGGAGGAAACGGGTACAAAAGTATCTATATCCACAGTAAAACGAGTCCTATATCGACATAACCTGAAAGGCCGCTCAGCAAGGAAGAAGCCACTGCTCCAAAACCGCCATAAAAAAGCCCATGGGGACAAAGATCGTACTTTTTGGAGAAATGTCCTCTTGTCTGATGGAACAAATATAGAACTGTTTGGCCATAATGACCATCGTTATGTTTGGAGAAAAAAGGGGGACGCTTGCAAGCCGAAGAACACCTTCCCAACCATGAAGCACTGGGGTGGCAGCATCATGCTGTGGGGGTGCTTTGCTGCAGGAGAGACTGGTGCACTTCACAAATAGATGGCATGAGGAAGGAAAATTATGTGGATATATTGAAGCAACATCTCAAGACATCAGTCAGGAAGTTAAAGCTTGGTCACAAATGGGTTTTCCAAATGGACAATGACCCCAAGCATACTTCCAAAGTTGTGGCAAAATGGCTTAAGGACAACAAAGTCAAGGTATTGGAGTGGCCTTCACAAAGCCCTGACCTCAATCCCATAGAACATTTGTGGGCAGAACTGAAAAGGTGTGTGTGAGCAAGGAGGCCTACAAACCTGACTCAGTTACACCAGCTCTGTCAGGAGGAAAGGCCAAAATTCACCCAACTTATTGTGGGAAGCTTGTGGAAGGCAACTCGTAGTGTATGTTATTTCATAGTTTTGATGTCTTCACTATTATTCTACAATGTAGAAAATAGTAAAAATAAAGAAAAACCCATGAATGAGTAGGTGTGTCCAAACTTTTGACCGGTAGTGTAAACTCACAACTTCAACTGTATATAAGGTCCCACAGTTGATAGTGCATGTCAGAGCAAAAACCAAGCCATGCGGTCCAAGGAATTGTCCATAGAGCTCTGAGACAGGATTGTGTCGAGGCACAGATCTGGGGAAGGGTACCAAATCATTTCTGTAGCATTGAAGGTCCTCAAGAACAGTGTGGCCTCCGTCATTGTTAAACTGAAGAAGTTTGGAACCACCAAGACTCTTCCTAGAGCTGGCCGCCCGGCTAAACTGAGCAATCGGGGGAGAAGGGCCTTGGTCAGGGAGGTGACCCAGAATCCGATGGTCACTCTGAATGAGCTCCAGAGTTCCATTGTGGAGATGGGAGAACCTTCCAGAAGGACAACCTTTTCTTCAGTGCTCCACCAATCAGGCCTTTATGGTAGTGGTAGTCTGATGAAACCAAGATTGAACTATTTGGCCTGAATGCGAAGTGTCACGTCAGGAGGAAACTGGCACCATCCCTACGGTGAAGCATGGTGGTGGCATGATGATCCTTGATGAAAACCTGCTCCAGAGCACTCAGGACCTCAGACTGGGGCGAAGGTTCCCCTTCCAACAGGACAACGACCCTAAGCACACAGCCAAGACAACGCAGGAGTGGCTTCGGGACAAGTCTCTGAATGTCCTTGAGTCGCCCAGCCAGAGCCCGGACTTGAACCAGATCGAACATCTCTGGAGAGATCTGAGAATAGCTGTGCAGCGACGCTCCCCATCCAACCTGACAGAGCTTGAGAGGATCTGCAGAGAAGAATGGGAGAAACTCCCCAAATACACATGTGCCAAGCTTGTAGCGTCATACCCAAGAAGACTTGAGGCTGTAATCGCTACCAAAGGTGCTTCAACAAAGTACTGAGTAAAGGGTCTGAATACTTATGTAAATGTAATTTTTCGTATTTTCTTTCCGTATTTATTTTATTAACAAAAAGTTCTTAACCTGTTTTTGCTTCGTCATTATGGGGTGTTGTGTGTAGATTGATGAGGGAAATTTTTTTTAAAATCAATTTTAGAATAAGGCTGTAACATTACAAAATATTGAAAAAGTTAAAGGGTCTGAATTCTTTCCGAATGCACTGTAAGTGATACGTGGTTGGGATGCGACTGTGATATGTGGTTGTCTCGCCTGGCTATCTTAAGATGAATGCACTAGCTATGGGTCGCTCTGGATGGGAGCATCTGCTGAATGGCTAAATTGTAATGTAAATGTATTGATATGTATATTTATGTATATTATGTATTTTATTTGTTGTGTTGTTTCCTGTTTGGACCCCAGGAAGAGTAGCCTCTGCCTTGGGGATCCTAATAAATACATGGTTGCCGTGTGTGTTAGGGTCGCGGTGTTGGTCTGCAGCAGCTGCAACGAGGAAGGCGAGGCCAGCCCTGGCGGGGGCGCAGCAAGGAGCTGATAGACCTGCTCTTCCAGTGTGAAGACTCAGAACCCTTCAGACAACCTGTTGACCTGGAGCAGTACCCCGTAAATACCTGTCTCTCCTCTTTACATACCCCTAACCCTAACCCTGGAGCAGTACCCCGTAAATACCTGTCTCTCCTCTTTACATACCCCTAACCCTAACCCTGGAGCAGTACCCCGTAAATACCTGTCTCTCCTCTTTACATACCCCTAACCCTAACCCTGGAGCAGTACCCCGTAAATACCTGTCTCTCCTCTTTACATACCCCTAACCCTAACCCTGGAGCAGTACCCCGTAAATACCTGTCTCACCTCTTTACATACCCCTAACCCTAACCCTATCCCTGGAGCAGTACCCCGTAAATACCTGTCTCTCCTCTTTACATACCCCTAACCCTAACCCTAACCCTGGAGCAGTACCCCGTAAATACCTGTCTCACCTCTTTACATACCCCTAACCCTAACCCTAACCCTGGAGCAGTACCCCGTAAATACCTGTCTCTCCTCTTTACATACCCCTAACCCTAACCCTGGAGCAGTACCCCGTAAATACCTGTCTCTCCTCTTTACATACCCCTAACCCTAACCCTGGAGCAGTACCCCGTAAATACCTGTCTCTCCTCTTTACATACCCCTAACCCTGGAGCAGTACCCCGTAAATACCTGTCTCTCCTCTTTACATACCCCTAACCCTAACCCTGGAGCAGTACCCCGTAAATACCTGTCTCTCCTCTTTACATACCCCTAACCCTAACCCTGGAGCAGTACCCCGTAAATACCTGTCTCTCCTCTTTACATACCCCTAACCCTAACCCTAACCCTGGAGCAGTACCCCGTAAATACCTGTCTCTCCTCTTTACATACCCCTAACCCTAACCCTGGAGCAGTACCCCGTAAATACCTGTCTCTCCTCTTTACATACCCCTAACCCTAACCCTGGAGCAGTACCCCGTAAATACCTGTCTCTCCTCTTTACATACCCCTAACCCTGGAGCAGTACCCCGTAAAGACCTGTCTCTCCTCTTTACATACCCCTAACCCTAACCCTGGAGCAGTACCCCGTAAATACCTGTCTCACCTCTTTACATACCCCTAACCCTAACCCTGGAGCAGTACCCCGTAAATACCTGTCTCTCCTCTTTACATACCCCTAACCCTAACCCTAACCCTGGAGCAGTACCCCGTAAATACCTGTCTCTCCTCTTTACATACCCCTAACCCTAACCCTGGAGCAGTACCCCGTAAATACCTGTCTCTCCTCTTTACATACCCCTAACCCTAACCCTAACCCTGGAGCAGTACCCCGTAAATACCTGTCTCTCCTCTTTACATACCCCTAACCCTAACCCTAACCCTGGAGCAGTACCCCGTAAATACCTGTCTCTCCTCTTTACATACCCCTAACCCTAACCCTGGAGCAGTACCCCGTAAATACCTGTCTCTCCTCTTTACATACCCCTAACCCTAACCCTGGAGCAGTACCCCGTAAATACCTGTCTCTCCTCTTTACATACCCCTAACCCTAACCCTGGAGCAGTACCCCGTAAATACCTGTCTCTCCTCTTTACATACCCCTAACCCTAACCCTAACCCTGGAGCAGTACCCCGTAAATACCTGTCTCTCCTCTTTACATACCCCTAACCCTAACCCTGGAGCAGTACCCCGTAAATACCTGTCTCTCCTCTTTACATACCCCTAACCCTAACCCTGGAGCAGTACCCCGTAAATACCTGTCTCTCCTCTTTACATACCCCTAACCCTAACCCTGGAGCAGTACCCCGTAAATACCTGTCTCACCTCTTTACATACCCCTAACCCTAACCCTAACCCTGGAGCAGTACCCCAGAAATACCTGTCTCTCCTCTTTACATACCTGTCTCACCTCTTTACATACCTGTCTCACCTCTTTACATACCTGTCTCTCCTCTTTACATACCCCTAACCCTGGAGCAGTACCCCGTAAATACCTGTCTCACCTCTTTACATACCTGTCTCACCTCTACTCGGCTGTCTACTTGTCTATCTGCCTCTTCCCTGTCTCTCCCACCTCACCTGACTGTCTACTAGGGCTGGGCCATAGTAGGGCTGGCCACCTGACTGTCTACTAGGGCTGGGCCATAGTAGGGCTGGCCACCTGACTGTCTACTAGGGCTGGGCCATAGTAGGGCTGGCCACCTGACTGTCTACTAGGGCTGGGCCATAGTAGGGCTGGCCACCTGACTGTCTACTAGGGCTGGGCCATAGTAGGGCTGGCCACCTGACTGTCTACTAGGGCTGGGCCATAGTAGGGCTGGCCACCTGACTGTCTACTAGGGCTGGGCCATAGTAGGGCTGGCCACCTGACTGTCTACTAGGGCTGGGCCATAGTAGGGCTGGCCACCTGACTGTCTACTAGGGCTGGGCCATAGTAGGGCTGGCCACCTGACTGTCTACTAGGGCTGGGCCATAGTAGGGCTGGCCACCTGACTGTCTACTAGGGCTGGGCCATAGTAGGGCTGGCCACCTGACTGTCTACTAGGGCTGGGCCATAGTAGGGCTGGCCACCTGACTGTCTACTAGGGCTGGGCCATACAATATTATCACCATACTTAGGTGCGATACGATATGTATTGCTATTCTCACAATTCTCACGATTATATATATATATTGTGTTTCGATACTGTGATTATATTGCTATTCGATGTTCCAAACATATTGCTCACTCTACGTCTCCTACAGAGAGAAAATGAATGGAAATAAGTGTTAAGAAGGAGAATGAGCTCTAGGAAAATAGCTCTTAATGCTACCTAGCAACAAAAATATATACAGTGCATTCATAAAGTATTGAGACCCTTTCACTTTTTCCACATTTTGTTACGTTACAGCCTTATTCTAAAATCTACAAACAATACCCCATAATGACAAATCAAAAACAGGTTTGTAGACATTTTTGCTAATGTATAAAAAATAAAAAATGGAAATATCACATTTACATAAGTATTCAGACCCTTTACTCAGTATTTTGTTAAAGCATCTTTGGTAGCGATTACAGCCTTGAGTCTTCTTGGGTATGACGCTACAAGCTTGGCTCACCTGTATTTGGGGAGTTTCTCCCATTCTTCTCTGCAGATCCTCTCAAGCTCCGTCAGGTTGGATGGGGAGCGTCGCTGCACAGCTATTTTCAGGTCTCTCCAGAGATGTTAGATCGGGTTCAAGTCCGGGCTCTGGCTGGGCCACTCAAGGACATTCAGAGACTTGTCCCGAAGCCACTCCTGTGTTGTCTTGGCTCTGTGCTTAGGGTCGTTGTCCTGTTGGAAGGTGAACCTTCGCCCCAATCTGAGGTCCTGAGCACTCTGGAGCAGGTTTTCATCAAGGATCTCTCTGTACATTGCTCTGTTCATCTTTCCCTCGATCCTGACTAGTCTCCCAGTCCCCTCCGCTGAAAAACATCCCCACAGCATGATGCTGCCACCACTATGCTTCACTGTAGGGATGGTGCCAGGTTTCCTCCAGACGTGACGCTTGGCATTCAGGCCAAATAGTTCAATATTGGTTTCATCAGACCAGAGAATCTTGTTTCTCATGGTCTGAGAGTCCTTTAGGTGCCTTTTGGCAAATTCCAAGCAGGCTGTCATGTGCCTTTTACTGAGGAGTGGCTTCCGTCTGGCCACTCTACCATAAAGGCCTGATTAGTGGAGTGCTGCACAGATGGTTTTCCTTCTGGAAGTTTCTCCCATCTCCATAGAGAAACTCTGGAGCTCTGTCAGAGTGACCATCGGGTTCTTGGTCACCTCCCTGACCAAGGTCCTTCTCCCCCGATTGCTCAGTTTGGCCGGGCGGCCAGCTCTAGGAAGAGTCTTGGTGGTTCCAAACTTCTTCCATTTAAGAATGATGGAGACCACTGTGTTCTTGGGGACCTTCGATGCTGCAGAAATGTTTTGGTACCCTTCCCCAGATCTGTGCCTCGACACAATCCTGTCTCGGAGCTCTACGGACAATTCCTTTCGACCTCATGGCTTGGTTTTTGCTCTGACATGCACTGTCAACTGTGGGACCTTATATTCATGTCCAATCAATCTAATTCACCACAGGTGGACTCCAATCAAGTTGTAGAAACAGCTCAAGGATGATCAATGGAAACAGGATGCACCTGAGCTCAATTTCGAGTCTGATAGCAAAGGGTCTGAATACTTATGTAAATAAAGTTTTTTATTATTAATAAATGTGCATACATTTATAAAAACCTGTTTTTGCTTTGTCATTATGGGGTAATGTGTGTAGATTGATGAGGAAAAACAATAATGTAATCTATTTTAGAATCAGGCTGTAACGTAACAATGTGGAAAAAGTCAAGGGGTCTGAATACTTTCCGAATGCACTGTAGATATTACTTTTTTACTTTGAGTCGAAGTATCAATATAATATCATCCAAAATAATATTGCGATATGTAACTGTTATCGCACCTGGCTGTCTGTCCGTCTGTCTGTCTCTCAAGCTGTCTGTCTGTCTGTCTGGTCTGACAATCTACATCTGTCTCTCTATGTCTGTCTCTAACCTGTTTGTCTGTCTAACCTGTCTGTGTACCTGTCCCTCAGGACTATCTGGACATCGTGGACACCCCTATGGACTTTGGGACGGTCAGGGGCATGCTCAGAGCAGGGAAGTACACCTCTCCCCTGGAGCTCTGCCAGGACGTACGGCTCATCTTCAGCAACTCTAAAGCTTACACACCCAGCAAGAAGTCCCGGGTGAGACGCGTTAATACACTTACTATTCATATTTATAACACGTTAATACAGTTACTATTCATATTTATAACACGTTAATACAGTTAGTATTCATATTTATAACACGTTAATACAGTTAGTATTCATATTTATAACACATTAATACAGTTAGTATTCATTTATAACACGTTAATACACTTAGTATTCATGTTTATAACACGTTAATACACTCCTGTTCACGTTTGTAACGTGTTAAAACACTCCTGCAAATGATAATAGCATGTATATATACTCCTATTAATGATTAAGACATTGATACTATCCTTTTCATGTTCATAACATGTTCATTCACTCCCATTCCTTTCTAGATCTACAGTATGAGTCTCCGTCTAATTCTCTCCCATTCCTTTTTAGATCTACAGTATGAGTCTCCGTCTAATTCTCTCCCATTCCTTTCTAGATCTACAGTATGAGTCTCCGTCTAATTCTCTCCCATTCCTTTCTAGATCTACAGTATGAGTCTCCGTCTAATTCTCTCCCATTCCTTTTTAGATCTACAGTATGAGTCTCCGTCTGTCTGCGTTGTTTGAGGAACACGTCAGCTCCATCCTGGCTGACTACAAGGCCGTCCACGGACAGACGGACACAAAGACCAGACATAGAGCAGACAGACAGACGGACAGACAGACCAGACATAGAGCAGACAGACAGACGGACAGACAGACCAGACGTGTGGTGGACAGACAGATTGACAGACAGACCAGACATAGAGCAGACAGACAGACGGACAGACAGACCAGACGTGTGGCGGACAGACAGATTGACAGACAGACACGACAAGCTATGAAGAGGAGGAGGAGTGACTCTCCCTCCAGCAGCACAGCCTCAAGGTACCTGATTGGTTAACCTGACCTAGCATCAGAGTGTTAGAGCCTTGTGATTGGTTAACCTGACCTAGCATCAGAGTGTTAGAGCCTTGTGATTGGTTAACCTGACCTAGAATCAGAGTGTTAGAGCCTTGTGATTGGTTAACCTGACCTAGCATCAGAGTGTTAGAGCCTTGTGATTGGTTAACCTGACCTAGCATCAGAGTGTTAGAGCCTTGTGATTGGTTAACCTGACCTAGCATCAGAGTGTTAGAGCCTTGTGATTGGTTAACCTGACCTAGCATCAGAGTGTTAGAGCCTTGTGATTGGTTAACCTGACCTAGCATCAGAGTGTTAGAGCCTTGTGATTGGTTAACCTGACCTAGCATCAGAGTGTTAGAGCCTTGTGATTGGTTAACCTGACCTAGCATCAGAGTGTTAGAGCCTTGTGATTGGTTAACCTGACCTAGCATCAGATTGTTAGAGCCTTGTGATTGGTTAACCTGACCTAGCATCAGAGTGTTAGAGCCTTGTGATTGGTTAACCTGACCTAGCATCAGTGTTAGAGCCTTGTGATTGGTTAACCTGACCTAGCATCAGAGTGTTAGAGCCTTGTGATTGGTTAACCTGACCTAGCATCAGAGTGTTAGAGCCTTGTGATTGGTTAACCTGACCTAGCATCAGAGTGTTAGAGCCTTGTGATTGGTTAACCTGACCTAGCATCAGAGTGTTAGAGCCTTGTGATTGGTTAACCTGACCTAGCATCAGAGTGTTAGAGCCTTGTGATTGGTTAACCTGACCTAGCATCAGAGTGTTAGAGCCTTGTGATTGGTTAACCTGACCTAGCATCAGAGTGTTAGAGCCTTGTGATTGGTTAACCTGACCTAGCATCAGAGTGTTAGAGCCTTGTGATTGGTTAACCTGACCTAGCATCAGAGTGTTAGAGCCTTGTGATTGGTTAACCTGACCTAGCATCAGAGTGTTAGAGCCTTGTGATTGGTCTTTGTGGTCTTAACGTTCTATCTCCCCCCTTTAGCCCAGAGAGGAAGAGGCGTGTGTCATCGAGGGGGGTATCCAGACCAGATTCCTTGGCCCCACCCACAGCGCCAGCTGCAGCCCCACAGCGCCCCCCCTCCCTGAGACAGAACCTCCCCCTCCGACAGCCCCTCCCCCTCCTCAACGGGAAGGCGGAACCACAGACCTCCGGACGAACACGCAGCGCCAGGACACACACACACAGCACTGCAGGTGAGGAGTACACACACACACACACACACACACACACACACACAGCCACACACACATACAGACACACCCCCTCACCCTCTACAACACACAGCACTGCAGGTGAGGAGTACACATACTACTGATTGGTTGATTGAACTCCCATTCTCTCTCTCTCTCTCCATCTCCCCAGCCTCCCCCCGTAACCCCTCCCCCCAGGCTACGGTCCACCTGAATGGCCACAGTAGTCAGGTGACAGTGGGCGGGTCTACAGGTCGGAGGGGACGGAGACCCAGAGCAGTGACCCCTGAACCCAGTCCTAGCCCCGCCCCCAAGGGTCGCCCTCCCGGCAGGAAGAGAGGCAGGAAGTCCAAACAGGAACTAGAGGCCATGAGGAGGAGGGGCCTCCGGCAAAGCTCCACCCCCGAGGACAAGCTCAACCAATCCACAGGTGACGAGGGCGGGACTTCCTCCGCCCAGGGAGCGGCCGTGCTGTCGGGGGTCGGACTTCCAGGAACGCCACAGCGCCGCGGAAGGCCAAGACTGATCAGGACAGAGGAAGCCCCTCCCCCTTCAAGCCCTGACCCTTCCCCTTTGAGGAGGAGCAGCCGGCGAATCAACGACGAGATGACTCCCCCTGCCCAGTCTCTGCACCAATCACAGCACGTGAAGGTATCGCCACAGGACGAGACCGACGAAGAAGAAGAGGAGGCGGAACAGGAAGGGGAGGGGTCAGCGGGGTCGATGCGTACGCGTAACCGGGGACGACGGACGGCGTGCTACACGGAGGAGGACTCAGAGGAGGAGGAGCAGAGACAACTCCTGGTTGAAGACTCCTCCCTCACCTTTGGCACTTCCTCCAAGGGGCGTGTCCGCAAGCTCACAGACAAGGCCAAGGCCAACCTCATCGGCTGGTAACCATGACAACCAGCCACACCACCATTATTATCGGATGGTTACCACGACAAACACACTCTGGTAACCATGACAACCATGCATTTACTTTGGGCTGGTAACCAAGACAGCTACACAGTCGTTACTATGGGCTAGTAACCAAGACAACCCCCCCACTTCCAGACCAGAGGAGAAGGTTTGTCCGACTACGCCATGCAGCTGTGAGCTCATTGGTTGTAGGGCAGGGTGTGAGTGACGTATCCCCGTCCCTGTGTGTCCATACTCACCCTCCACTAACATAGACCAGCCTGAAGCTCCTCTCCCACAAACACCTACTCTCCTGTGGGGTTTGACTTTGGCCCGTCTCCTGAACACACAACCACATGACCATGGACACACATACACACGCTGTGAGTGTGGTCAACAGGACCGTAGACTGAGTGTGCTCTCTGACCGTTCTCTCCGACCGTCTCTCCGACTGTGCTCTCTGACCGTCTCTCTGACCGTCTCTCTGACCATCTCTCTGACCGTTCTCTCTGACCGTTCTCTCCGACCGTCTCTCTGACCGTTCTCTCTGACCGTTCTCTCTGACCGTCTCTCCGACCATCTCTCCGACCGTCTCTCCGACCGTCTCTCCGACCGTCTCTCCGACCATCTCTCCGACCGTCTCTCTGACGTCTCTCTGACCGTCTCTCTGACCGTCTCTCTGACGTCTCTCCGACCGTTCTCTCCGACCGTTCTCTCCGACCGTTCTCTCCGACCGTCTCTCCGACCGTCTCTCCGACCATCTCTCCGACCGTCTCTCCGACCGTCTCTCCGACCGTCTCTCCGACCGTCTCTCCGACCGTCTCTCCGACCGTCTCTCTGACCGTCTCTCTGACCGTCTCTCTGACGTCTCTCAGACCGTCTCTCTGACGTCTCTCAGACCGTTCTCTCCGACCGTTCTCTCCGACCATCTCTCCGACCATCTCTCCGACCGTCTCTCCGACCGTCTCTCCGACCGTCTCTCCGACCGTCTCTCCGACCGTCTCTCTGACCGTTCTCTCTGACCGTCTCTCTCCTCTAAACACTCCTCCTGGTTTTGTAGAGGTTATATTTGACCACTGGTCTGTCTCTTAACTTTGATGTGTGTGCTGCAACACCAAATGGGTAGGGAGTGTGTATCCTGGGTCCTATCCAGAGAGAGAGTTGTCTGTATGAAAGACAGTCCTCATCATTAGCAATACCTGGTGCCTTTCTGTGGGGTTTACCTGTGTGTGTGTGTGTGTGTGTGTGTGTGTGTGTGTGTGTGTGTGTGTGTGTGTTTTGTGTAGTTTAGTGTACAACCAGTGGCATCATACAGTTTGATGGAAGTTGATATCAGAGTGTATTCTTGATAACTGTCATCTATCTCCATTACAGGCCAGATATTGTTGTTCAGCTGAAGGTACAGAGGTTGTTAGCCTGGTCTCGGATTGGTTTGTGCTATCACGTCAACTCCTTGGCATGACTGAGAGGCAAGGAGTGGCATGATGGCACAAACAGACTGGTACCCAGGCTATGTTAGTGTCTTTAACCCTGTTGTCCAGTTAGGAGGGGGGGTTAGTCACCTTGTATCATTTGAATGAAACCTATTAAATGTTGATATTTCAAATGTCTGTTTCTAAGGTGACCACATGCAGTTCTACCTAAGCCGGTTATTGTCATGCCAAAAGACTGCCGGTCTCATGATAATTAACATAAATACTTTTAGCATCTCCAGGCCTCCAATCACACAAGCCGCTGATGCTGACCTTTGGAAAATCTACATTTAAACTAAAGTCTAATAAATCAATGTAATATACACCATCACAATAAATCCATTATTTATTTTAGTCAGGTCTAAAGAAACATTATGATATGAAGAAAATGTATTTCAAAAGAACAGAATACGAGTTGGCCTACTGTATGTTATCTGGCTGTGCTCCATGCCGTAGGCTGGAGGCTTGTTCATTTAGCTGACAAGATACGCTTATAAGTCCCGTGCCATTATTTTGTTTTATTTTATATGATTTTACAGTAAGAAGAATATTATTTAACTTAGCTGAATAAAATGCAAAGGTTATTTTTCCCATTATGGAGCGAGTGTGCTAATGACGTGGCTATGTTGAGCGTAAAAGTGATCATTTGAAACAGGTCCTGAACTGTACGATCGATTTAGAGTTATTTGGCAACTTTAGTTTTGAATGATACAAACCTTAGGATGTCTTAGAAATCAGAACCCATCTGGGCTGCATGATGCGATTACAGGCTACTGATTATTTGAGAAAGTCTGTTCCTTGCCTCCGGCTGCACAGCTGTTCTCTCAGCAAGTGAGAACATCAGACTATTCTCAATTTAATCTTGTCTTTACTAATATGTCAAATTAGTTTTGATTTAGAGTGGCCCAGGAACAGGGGAGAAAGACCAAACATCTGTATGTAGTGGAATAGCGAATGGAGGCCGAGCGCTTTCCCACCGGTCCGTTTTGTAGGCTGCTTCGGTTTTATAGCGGAGCATGTGCTTAATATGAGCAGGCGAGAAATTTCGCAAGGGAACATATTTCACTGAACTGTTGACAGCCCGTCTGTCTGCGCGCTGGAGGAAGGAATAAAGGACCGAGAGGAGGAGATGGAAATACACGGTGATGAGATGGTGGACTCCTACCCACCATGCATGCTCCTGCACGTTCACACACCTGACCAAACCGGATCCAAACTAGATGGAACCGGATCAAACCAGATTTAAATGGACTGAAGCGAACTGGAGACTGATCCTAGATTTTGTGTTTGTTCTGATTGTGCCTTGGATACTCTCTCTCTCTCCTGGATACCCTCTCTCTCTCTCCTGGATACCCTCTCTCTCTCCTGGATACTCTCTCTCTCTCCTGGATACCCTCTCTCTCTCCTGGATACCCTCTCTCTCTCTCCTGGATACCCTCTCTCTCTCTCCTGGATACCCTCTCTCTCTCCTGGATACTCTCTCTCTCTCCTGGATACCCTCTCTCTCTCCTGGATACCCTCTCTCTCTCTCCTGGATACCCTCTCTCTCTCCTGGGTACTCTCTCTCTCTCCTGGATACCCTCTCTCTCTCCTGGATACCCTCTCTCTCTCTCCTGGATACCCTCTCTCTCTCTCCTGGATACCCTCTCTCTCTCTCTCTCTCTCTCTCTCTCTCTCTCTCTCTCTCTCTCTCTCTCTCTCTCCTGGATACTCTCTCTCTCCTGGATACCCTCTCTCTGTCTCCTGGATACCCTCTCTCTCTCTCTCTCTCTCTCTCTCTCTCTCTCTCTCTCTCTCTCCTGGATACTCTCTCTCTCCTGGATACCCTCTCTCTGTCTCCTGGATACCCTCTCTCTCTCTCTCTCTCTCTCTCTCCTGGAAACTCTCTCTCCTGCATACTTTCTCTGTCTCCTGGATACTCTCTCTCTCTCCTGAATACTGTCGAAAACAAACAGCAGATCTGGGACAAGGTAGCACGTCCGGTGAACAGGTCAGGGTTCCATAGCCGCAGGCAGAAGAGTGGAAACTGGAGCAGCAGCACGACCAGGTGGACTGGGGACAGCCAGGAGTCATCAGGCCAGGTAGTCCTGAGACATGGTCCTAGGGCTCAGGTCCTCCGGGATGGGAGGGAAAGAGGACCAGGTGGACTGGGGACAGCCAGGAGTCATCAGGCCAGGTAGTCCTGAGGCATGGTCCTAGGGCTCAGGTCCTCCAGGAGGGGAGGGAAAGAGGACCAGGTGGACTGGGGACAGCCAGGAGTCATCAGGCCAGGTAGTCCTGAGGCATGGTCCTAGGGCTCAGGTCCTCCGGGAGGGGAGGGAGAGAGAGAGAATTAGAGGGAGCATACTTAAATTCACACAGGACATTGGATAAGACAGGAGAATTACACCAGATATAACAGACTGACCCTAGCCCCCCGGCACATAGCCTATTGCAGCATAGATACTGGAGGCTGAGACAGGGGAGGGTCGGAGGACACTGTCTGCTGGTTGGTGGGCTGGTAGGAGCCCTGTCTGCTGGTTGGTGGGCTGGGAGGAGCCCTGTCTGTCTGCTGGTTGGTGGGCTGGGAGGAGCCCTGTCTGTCTGTCTGCTGGTTGGTGGGCTGGGAGGAGCCCTGTGTCTGCTGGTTGGTGGGCTGGGAGGAGCCCTGTCTGCTGGTTGGTGGGCTGGGAGGAGCCCTGTCTGTCTGCTGGTTGGTGGGCTGGGAGGAGCCCTGTCTGCTGGTTGGTGGGCTGGGAGGAGCCCTGTCTGTCTGTCTGCTGGTTGGTGGGCTGGGAGGAGCCCTGTCTGCTGGTTGGTGGGCTGGGAGGAGCCCTGTCTGCTGGTTGGCTGGTTGGTGGGCTGGGAGGAGCCCTGTCTGTCTGCTGGTTGGTGGGCTGGGAGGAGCCCTGTCTGTCTGTCTGCTGGTTGGTGGGCTGGGAGGAGCCCTGTCTGTCTGCTGGTTGGTGGGCTGGGAGGAGCCCTGTCTGTCTGTCTGCTGGTTGGTGGGCTGGGAGGAGCCCTGTCTGCTGGTTGGTGGGCTGGGAGGAGCCCTGTCTGCTGGTTGGCTGGTTGGTGGGCTGGGAGGAGCCCTGTCTGTCTGCTGGTTGGTGGGCTGGGAGGAGCCCTGTCTGCTGGTTGGTGGGCTGGGAGGAGCCCTGTCTGTCTGCTGGTTGGTGGGCTGGGAGGAGCCCTGTCTGTCTGCTGGTTGGTGGGCTGGGAGGAGCCCTGTCTGCTGGTTGGTGGGCTGGGAGGAGCCCTGTCTGTCTGTCTGCTGGTTGGTGGGCTGGGAGGAGCCCTGTCTGCTGGTTGGTGGGCTGGGAGGAGCCCTGTCTGCTGGTTGGCTGGTTGGTGGGCTGGGAGGAGCCCTGTCTGTCTGCTGGTTGGTGGGCTGGGAGGAGCCCTGTCTGTCTGTCTGCTGGTTGGTGGGCTGGGAGGAGCCCTGTCTGTCTGCTGGTTGGTGGGCTGGGAGGAGCCCTGTCTGTCTGCTGGTTGGTGGGCTGGGAGGAGCCCTGTCTGCTGGTTGGTGGGCTGGGAGGAGCCCTGTCTGTCTGTCTGCTGGTTGGTGGGCTGGGAGGAGCCCTGTCTGCTGGTTGGTGGGCTGGGAGGAGCCCTGTCTGCTGGTTGGTGGGCTGGGAGGAGCCCTGTCTGTCTGCTGGTTGGTGGGCTGGGAGGAGCCCTGTCTGTCTGTCTGCTGGTTGGTGGGCTGGGAGGAGCCCTGTCTGTCTGTCTGCTGGTTGGTGGGCTGGGAGGAGCCCTGTCTGCTGGTTGGCTGGTTGGTGGGCTGGGAGGAGCCCTGTCTGTCTGCTGGTTGGTGGGCTGGGAGGAGCCCTGTCTGTCTGCTGGTTGGTGGGCTGGGAGGAGCCCTGTCTGCTGGTTGGTGGGCTGGGAGGAGCCCTGTCTGTCTGCTGGTTGGTGGGCTGGGAGGAGCCCTGTCTGCTGGTTGGTGGGCTGGGAGGAGCCCTGTCTGCTGGTTGGTGGGCTGGGAGGAGCCCTGTCTGTCTGCTGGTTGGTGGGCTGGGAGGAGCCCTGTCTGTCTGTCTGCTGGTTGGTGGGCTGGGAGGAGCCCTGTCTGTCTGC
Source organism: Coregonus lavaretus (assembly GCF_964263955.1). NCBI lineage: Eukaryota > Metazoa > Chordata > Actinopteri > Salmoniformes > Salmonidae > Coregonus > Coregonus lavaretus. The sequence goes on from NW_028159146.1 coordinate 29,498, forward strand.
TGGTTGGTGGGCTGGGAGGAGCCCTGTCTGCTGGTTGGTGGGCTGGGAGGAGCCCTGTCTGTCTGCTGGTTGGTGGGCTGGGAGGAGCCCTGTCTGCTGGTTGGCTGGTTGGTGGGCTGGGAGGAGCCCTGTCTGCTGGTTGGCTGGTTGGTGGGCTGGGAGGAGCCCTGTCTGCTGGTTGACTGGTTGGTGGGCTGGGAGGAGCCCTGTCTGCTGGTTGGCTGGTTGGTGGGCTGGGAGGAGCCCTGTCTGTCTGCTGGTTTCACCCCCAAAATAAATCAGTCGAACTAGACTGATCAGTTGTAGAGGAAATGGACAGGACTGGGCTGGACAGACAGACAGACTACACTGGACAGACAGACAGACTACACTGGACAGACAGACAACTTACTGGGCTGTCAAGCGTAGTCTGTCTGTCTGTCCAGCCCAGTCTGTCTGTCCAGTGTAGTCTCTCTCTCATACAGACTGTCTCTCTCTCTCTCTCTCTCCCTCTCTCTCTCTCTCTCATACAGACTCTCTCTCTCTCTCTCTCTCTCTCTCTCTCTCTCTCTCTCTCTCTCTCTCTCTCTCTCTCTCTGTCTCTGTCTCTGTCTCTGTCTCTGTCTCTGTCTCTGTCTCTGTCTCTCTCTCTCTGTCTCTCTCTGGTCACTTTTTTTAAATATTGTTTTGTTTTTGTGATAAATTTTTTAACGCCAAATCAATCCTGTGACACTGAGATCCAGATCACGGCTTAATGAATGTACCCTGTCAGTCCACACACACCCCTCTGTCCTCTCCTCTCCTCTCCTCTCCTCTCTGTGGTGGATACAGGGCATTCAGAAAGGATTCACACCCCTTGACTTTTACCACATTTTGTTGTGTTACAGCCTGAATTTAAAATGGATTACATTTAAGATTTTGTGTCACTGATCTACACATACCTCATAATGTCAAAGTGGAATTTTGTTTTTAGAAATGTTTACTAAAATGAAATGTCTTGAGTCGATGACTATTCAAACCCTTTGTTATGGCAAGCCTAAATAAGTTCAGGAGTAAGAATGTGCTTAACAAGTCACATAATAAGTTGCATGGACTCACTCTGTGATTTTTGAATGGCTACCTAATCTCTGTACCTCACACAAACAATTATCTGTAAGGTCCCTCAGTCGAGGGATTCAAAGACCAGGGAGGTTTTTCCAAACCGATTACTAGATGTGTAAAAAAATATTTAAAAAAAGCAGACATTGAATATCCCTTTGAGCATGGTGAAGTTATTAATTACACTTTGGATGGTGTATCAATACACCCAGTCACTACAAAGATACAGGCGTCCTTCCTAACTCAGTTGCCGGAGAGGAAGGAAACCGCTCAGGGATTTCACCATGAGGCCAATGGTGACTTTAAAACCGTTACAGAGTTTAATGGCTGTGATAGGAGAAAACTGAGGATGGATCCACAACATTGTAGTTACTCCACAATACTAACCTAATTGACAGAGTGAAAAGAAGGAAGCCCATAGAGGATAACAAATATTCCAAAACATGCATCCTGTTTGCAACAAGGCACTTAGGTAATATTGCAAACAATTGTGGAAAGAAATGAATATAAAGTGATGTGTTGGATTTTCCACCAACACAACACATCACTGAGTACCACTCTTCATATTTTCCAGCATGGTGGTGGGTGCATCATGTTATGGGTATGCTTGTCATCTGCAAGGACAATGGAGTGTTTTAGGATAAAAAGAAACGGAATACAGCTAAGCACAGGCAAAATCCTAGAGGAAAACCTGGTTCAGTCTGCTTTCCACCAGACACTGGGAGACAAATTCACCTTTCAGCAGGACAATAACCTAAAACACAAGGCCAAATATATACTGGAGTTGCTAACCAAGAAGACAGTGAATGTTCCTGAATGAAAATCTATGTCAAGACTTGGACATGACTGTCTAAGAATGACCAACTACCAACTTGACAGAACTTGAATAATTTAAAAAATTATATTGGGCAAATATTGAACAATTTAGGTGTGCAAAGGACTTACAGACTTACCCAAAATGACTCACAGCTGTAATGGCTGCCAAAGATGTTTCTAACATGACTCTGGGTTGAATACTTATCTAATCAATTATTTTTCATTAATTTGTAATAAATGTTAGAATTGTTCTACCTCTTTGACATGACATGAGTATTTTGTATAGATTGTTTTAATCCCACTTTGTAACAGAAAAGGTCAAGGAGTGTGAATACTTTCTGAAGGTCAAGGAGTGTGAATACTTTCTGAAGGTCAAGGAGTGTGAATACTTTCTGAAGGTCAAGGAGTGTGAATACTTTCTGAAGGTCAAGGAGTGTGAATACTTTCTGAAGGTCAAGGAGTGTGAATACTTTCTGAATGTTATTTACTGATGTGTGACAGCTGTAGTACCTGATGTGTGTACCGTGTCACAGTTGACCTCTGGGGTCTGCAGGGGGTCAGGGATGAGAGGTCACCGTGGGGGGTTCCTTACTTCTACCCCCCTACACGGGGACAGACGGGGACTTGTCTTTGTTAGTTTGTATACTTTTATATAAAAAGAAGAGTTAATGAAAAAAAACTAAAACCTGAATGTTCATGTGTCTGTTAGTTACCGTAACGATTATGATGATGATGATATTTTAAGGAAATAAACTGTTGCGTTTTCAGAACTCTGGCTTTTCTTGCTCAACTAAATGTCTACCAGATTCAACCACTGTGGTTTTAGTTTGTGTGGTTGTCTGAAATGGCACCATATTCCTCTCCTGGTCTAATGTATTTTTTTTTTTTTATTCATTTAGCAGACGCTCTTATCCAGAGCGACTTACAGGAGCAATTAGGGTTAAGTGCCTTGCTCAAGGGCACATCGACAGATTTTTCACCTAGTCGGCTCGGGGATTAGAACCAGCGACCTTTCGGTTACTGGCACAACGCTCTTAACCACTAAGCTACCTGTCGCCAATGTAGTGCCCTACAGGAGTAGGGTACCGTCTGAGATTGGCCCACAGTGTAGTGTTATTCACTCCTGGTCCTGATACAGGCTTCAGTTCCAGCCCCGTACTAACACACTATTCAACTGAACAACCAGTCATCAATACCTTGATTAGCTGAATCAGGTGTGTGTTAGTGTTGGGCTGTAAGTAAACCCTGCACCCCCTGTATCTCTCCAGGACCAGCACCAGGTGACTCCAGCTCTTCTGATTCCACAGCAGTGTGTTCATGTCTCAACCGGAGTGGGCACATCCTCGAGCGGTATCCGTTTCATTTCTGACCGGCACGCGCACCTGGAGATTTACATTTGACAAAATTGCCAAACCTGGTCGGGCGTCTAATCACTGCAGCCCACGAAATACTGGCGTGCCGCTCGTGCTTCGCCACATCTAAAAATGTCCAGGTACGTCTCGGACCGAGAATGTATTTATGTAAATAGAGCTACCAGGGAGCTGTCTCTCATGGCCGGTTTCTCACACCACAACACCACCTGTCAACTCTCTAGTCACCTTCCTCACACCACACCACCACCTGTCAACTCTCTAGTCACCTTCCTCACATCACAACACCACCTGTCAACTCTCTCTAGTCACCTTCCTCACATCACAACACCACCTGTCAACTCTCTAGTCACCTTCCTCACACCACAACACCACCTGTCAACTCTCTAGTCACCTTCCTCACACCACACCACCACCTGTCAACTCTCTCTAGTCACCTTCCTCACACCACACCACCACCTGTCAACTCTCTAGTCACCTTCCTCACACCACACCACCACCTGTCAACTCTCTCTAGTCACCTTCCTCACACCACACCACCACCTGTCAACTCTCTCTAGTCACCTTCCTCACACCACACCACCACCTGTCAACTCTCTCTAGTCACCTTCCTCACACCACAACACCACCTGTCAACTCTCTAGTCACCTTCCTCACACCACACCACCACCTGTCAACTCTCTCTAGTCACCTTCCTCACACCACAACACCACCTGTCAACTCTCTCTAGTCACCTTCCTCACACCACAACACCACCTGTCAACTCTCTAGTCACCTTCCTCACACCACACCACCACCTGTCAACTCTCTCTAGTCACCTTCCTCACACCACACCACCACCTGTCAACTCTCTAGTCACCTTCCTCACACCACAACACCACCTGTCAACTCTCTAGGCACCTTCCTCACACCGCAACACCACCTGTCAACTCTCTAGTCACCTTCCTCACACCACACCACCACCTGTCAACTCTCTAGTCACCTTCCTCACACCACAACACCACCTGTCAACTCTCTAGGCACCTTCCTCACACCGCAACACCACCTGTCAACTCTCTAGGCACCTTCCTCACACCACACCACCACCTGTCAACTCTCTCTAGTCACCTTCCTCACACCACAACACCACCTGTCAACTCTCTAGGCACCTTCCTCACACCACACCACCACCTGTCAACTCTATAGTCACCTTCCTCACACCACACCACCACCTGTCAACTCTCTCTAGTCACCTTCCTCACACCACAACACCACCTGTCAACTCTCTCTAGTCACCTTCCTCACACCGCAACACCACCTGTCAACTCTAGTCACCTTCCTCACACCACAACACCACCTGTCAACTCTCTCTAGTCACCTTCCTCACACCGCAACACCACCTGTCAACTCTAGTCACCTTCCTCACACCACAACACCACCTGTCAACTCTCTCTAGTCACCTTCCTCACATCACAACACCACCTGTCAACTCTCTCTAGTCACCTTCCTCACACCACAACACCACCTGTCAACTCTCTCTAGTCACCTTCCTCACACCACACCACCACCTGTCAACTCTCTAGTCACCTTCCTCACACCACAACACCACCTGTCAACTCTCTCTAGTCACCTTCCTCACACCACACCACCACCTGTCAACTCTATAGTCACCTTCCTCACACCGCAACACCACCTGTCAACTCTCTAGTCACCTTCCTCACACCGCAACACCACCTGTCAACTCTCTAGTCACCTTCCTCACACCGCAACACCACCTGTCACCTCTCTCTAGTCACCTTCCTCACACCACAACACCACCTGTCAACTCTCTCTAGTCACCTTCCTCACACCACAACACCACCTGTCAACTCTCTCTAGTCACCTTCCTCACACCACAACACCACCTGTCAACTCTCTCTAGTCACCTTCCTCACACCGCAACACCACCTGTCAACTCTCTAGTCACCTTCCTCACACCGCAACACCACCTGTCAACTCTCTCTAGTCACCTTCCTCACACCACACCACCACCTGTCAACTCTCTAGTCACCTTCCTCACACCGCAACACCACCTGTCAACTCTCTCTAGTCACCTTCCTCACACCACACCACCACCTGTCAACTCTCTCTAGTCACCTTCCTCACACCACACCACCACCTGTCAACTCTCTCTAGTCACCTTCCTCACACCACACCACCACCTGTCAACTCTCTAGTCACCTTCCTCACACCACACCACCACCTGTCAACTCTCTAGTCACCTTCCTCACACCACACCACCACCTGTCAACTCTCTAGTCACCTTCCTCACACCACAACACCACCTGTCAACTCTAGTCACCTTCCTCACACCACAACACCACCTATCAATGCTTAATCCCCCTCAGCAGGATGAAAAGATTTGGCATAGGTCCTCAGATCCTCAAAAAGTTATACAGCTGAACCATTGAGAGCATCCTGACTGCTCGGCATCCGACTGCAAGGCGCTACAGAGGGTATTGCGTACGGCCCAGGACATCACTGGGACCAAGTTTCCTGCCATCCAGGACCTATATACCAGGCGGTGTCAGAGGAAGGCCCTCAAAATTGTCAAAGACTCCAGCCACCCTAGTCATAGACTGTTCTCTCTGCTACCGCACGGCAAGCGGTACCGGAGTGCCAAGTCTAGGTCCAAAAGGCTTCTTAACAGCTTCTACCCCCAAGCCATAAGACTGCTCAACAATTAATCAAATGGCCACCTGGACTATTTACATTGCCCCCCCCCCCCCCCCACCCCTCTTTTACACTGCTGCTACTCGCTGTTTATTATCTATGCATAGTCACTTTACCCCTACCTACATGTACATATTACCTCAATTACCTTGACTAACCTGTACCCCCACACATTGACTCGGTACCGGTACCCCGTGTATATAGCCTCATTATTGTTATTTTCTTGTGTTACTTTTTATTTTTGCATTGTGTATATAACAGTCAAAAGTTTGGACACACCTACTCATTACACACACACCTTACATCACACCTTACATCACTCATTACATCACACCTCTTTACTCATTCAAGGGTTTTTCTTCATTGTTTTAGTATTTTTCATCAAGCTGTCGTCAAGGCAACGGGTGGCTACTTTGAAGAATCTAAAATCAAAAAAAATATTTTGATTTCTTTAACACTTTTTTGGTTACTACATGATTCCATGTGGGTTATTTCATAGTTTTGATGTCTTCACTATTATTCTACAATGTAGAAAATAGTAAAAATAAAGAAAAACCCTTGAATGAGTAGGTGTGTCCAAACTTTTGACTGGTACTGTATATATATATATATATATATATACAGTGAGGGAAAAAAGTATTTGATCCACTGCTGATTTTGTACGTTTGCCCACTGACAAAGACATGATCAGTCTATAATTTTAATGGTAGGTTTATTTGAAAAGTGAGAGACAGAATAACAACAACAAAATCCAGAAAAATGCATGTAAAAAAATTTAGAAATTGATTTGCATTTTAATGAGGGAAATAAGTATTTGACCCCTCTGCACAACATGACTTAGTACTTGGTGGCAAAACCCTTGTTGGCAATCACAGAGGTCAGACGTTTCTTGTAGTTGGCCACCAGGAATGCACACATCTCAGGAGGGATTTTGTCCCACTCCTCTTTGCAGATCTTCTCCAAGTCATTCAGGTTTCGAGGCTGACATTTGGCAACTCGAACCTTCAGCTCCCTCCACAGATTTTCTATGGGATTAAGGTCTGGAGACTGGCTAGGCCACTCCAGGACCTTAATGTGCTTCTTCTTGAGCCACTCCTTTGTTGCCTTGGCCGTGTATTTTGGGTCATTGTCATGCTGGAATACCCATCCATGACCCATTTTCAATGCCCTGGCTGAGGGAAGGAGGTTCTCACCCAAGATTTGACGGTACATGGCCCCGTCCATCGTCCCTTTGATGCGGGGAAGTTGTCCTGTCCCCTTAGCAGAAAAACACCCCCAAAGCAAAATGTTTCCACCTCCTTGTTTGACGGTGGGGATGGTGTTCTTGGGGTCATAGGCAGTATTCCTCCTCCTCCAAACACGGCGAGTTCAGTTGATGCCAAAGAGCTCCATTTTAGTCTCATCTGACCACAACACTTTCACCCAGTTCTCCTCTGAATCATTCAGATGTTCATTGGCAAACTTCAGACGGGCATGTATATGTGCTTTCTTGAGCAGGGGGACCTTGCGGGCGCTGCAGGATTTCAGTCCTTCACGGCGTTGTGTGTTACCAATTGTTTTCTTGGTGACTATGGTCCCAGCTGCCTTGAGATCATTGACAAGATCCTCCCATGTAGTTCTGGGCTGATTCCTCACCGTTCTCATGATCATTGCAACTCCACAAGGTGAGATCTTGCATGGAGCCCCAGGCCGAGGGAGATTGACAGTGCTTTTGTGTTTCTTCCATTTGCGAATAATCGCACCAACTGTTGTCACCTTCTCACCAAGCTGCTTGGCGATGGTCTTGTAGCCTATTCCAGCCTTGTGTAGGTCTACAATCTTGTCCCTGACATCCTTGGAGAGCTCTTTGGTCTTGGCCATGGTGGAGAGTTTGGAATCTGATTGATTGATTGCTTCTGTGGACAGGTGTCTTTTATACAGGTAACAAACTGAGATTAGGAGCACTCCCTTTTAAGAGTGTGCTCCTAATCTTAGCTCGTTACCTGTATAAAAGACACCTGGGAGCCAGAAATCTTACTGATTGAGAGGGGGTCAAATACTTATTTCCCTCATTAAAATGCAAATTAAGTTATAACATTTTTGACATGCGTTCTTCTGGATTTTTTTGTTGTTATTCTGTCTCTCACTTTTCAAATAAACCTACCATTAAAATTATAGCCTGATCATTTCTTTGTCAGTGGGCAAACGTACAAAATCAGCAGGGGATCAAATATTTTTTTCCCTCACTGTATATATATATATATATATATATATATATATATATATTGCTAATATTTTGTTACTTTCTTTTATTTTTCAACTACATTGTTGGTTAGGGGCTTGTAAGGAAGCATTTCACGGTAAGGTCTACACCTGTTCTATTCGGCGAATGTGACAAATAGATGTTGATTTGATCAACAGTAGCCTGTGTTTGTCTGTGTGTTTCTGTGTGTGTCTCTGTGTGTGCGTGCTTGAGTACAGTGAGGGGAAAAAAGTATTTGATCCCCTGTTGATTTTGTACATTTGCCCACTGACAAAGACATGATCAGTCTATACTTTTAATGGTAGGTTTATTTGAACAGTGAGAGACAGAATAAAAACAAAGACATCCAGAAAAACGCATGTCAGAAATGTTATAAATTGATTTTTTTGTTTTTTTTGTTATTCTGTCTCTCACTGTTCAAATAAACCTACCATTATAATTATAGACTGATCATGTCTTTGTCAGTGGGCAAACGTACAAGTGGCGGGAGACCCATGGGGCGGCGCACAATTGGCCCAGCGTCGTCCAGGGTAGGGGAGGGAATGGCCGGCAGGGATGTAGCTCAGTTGGTAGAGCATGGCGTTTGCAACGCCAGGGTTGTGGGTTCGATTCCCACGGGGGACCAGTATGAAAAATAAAAATGTATACACTCACTAACTGTAAGTGGCTCTGGATAAGAGCGTCTGCTAAATGACTAAAATGTAAAATGTAAATGTACAAAATCAGCAGGGGATCAAATACTTTTTTCCCCTCACTGTATGTAGCTGTGTTCTGGTTGATCCTCTGATAGATTTTACAGTCAGCATGGACTAGAATAGAGTTTCCACCAGTCTCCTCTCCCTTCATAACCATTGTCTGTGCTCCTTCAGGGAGAATATAAGGTAGGTTTGAAATAAATGAAGCATGCCGTCTGGAGTTGGATACAACAATATAAAATGGCTTAGCCAGCAAGCAGTTAGACCACTATAGCCCAGAGACCGTAGAAACCTGGGGTATGTCCCAAATGGCTCCCTAAATGTATTGTGTCCCTTTCGGGAAATGTGTCTTGCATCTCAAACATAACAGCACAGTTTCACCACATATAGTTCAGCTGGGACATGAACTATACACGGTATGGGACCAATAACTGAAAAGATAAGTTACCTTGACATCGTGTTGTCTCAGAGTCTGTAGAACGAGATGCTGTTGCTGACACTAAGGGGAACTGTGCTGAACGGGTTCGTTGGGACGTCTGATTTCAGCACCCAAATAATAGCATATAATTACACATTGCAGGCTATTCTTTTTGGGTGCTGAAATCAGACGTTTTTGATCAAATGAAGTTTTTGATGTAACGTCGGAGCTCCAGTCTGCCCACACTAGTCGCCGCTCAACTCCATCGTAAATCGTGGAGTTGAATTTAATCGGAGCCTATCTAAACCCGGGTGTTAGGTGACATTACAAACAATGGACGCTATGCCAGAATTATCAACAAAAAAACATCAGGTAATCAAATCAATTTTCAATAAATGTCAATAATATGGTGGTCCAAATACATAATAAATCATTTGAAACATGAATGTGGAAGTTGTTAACCATGTCTAAAAATGTCAATACTGTACATTGATATTTAGGCGATATGAGCCCAAATTGAAAGCAAGTGCCGGACAGCCCTTTCTCTGAAAGCGCCAAATCGCTGTGTTCATATTTGCTATTTGCGATGGTATTCCCCAGTCTACCAGAGTAAGGTCAGAGGTCGACGTGACGCTGTATTGGGGAGTGGTGAGGGTGTTTGACAGTCATCACATGACCTTGGACTGAAATATAAGGTAAAACGTTTTTCCTTCGCTTCTGGCATTCAGATATTCTCAGAGACACAAAGAAAATCGTAGCTACAGTACGTTTTGATGTATGGGGGTTGTCAGGGATTGGGCCAAACTCCCCATTCCCCACCTCTATCTCCATGCCGAGCGCAAGGCGTGTGGGAGAAACCTGACGCCGTTCTCTGACATGCAGCACTGTGCGACATTGGCTGTATTGTGCCAACAGCGATTTTGGTGATTGATGGTTTTATTATTTTCAAGTAAAAACTACAAGACTGTCTCTTCTGAGCCTAGGCTAATTATTTTGCAGGAAACGGTGCAGTTTAACCTCCCATCACCAGAGTAACTTTAATACACCAACATAACGTTACAATGTAACCCAACTCAGGTGTAGGCCTACCTTAGGGGTAAGCTGCTATTACACTAGTAGCCTTCTGTGTTACAGCTCAGACTTAGTGAGAAGTGTGTGATGTGATGTGTGTGTTGGTGGGTGCTGTGTGTGTGGGGGGGGTGTTGGGTGCTGTGTGTGTGTGTGTGGGGGGGGGGGTGTTGGGTGCTGTGTGTGTGTGGGGGGGTGCTGTGTATGTGGGCTTTGTGGTGCGTGTGTGTGCAGGTGAACAGGTGTTGATGATTGCGGTGTAGTTAATATTCTAATAGCCATTTTATTTGAGTTGTTTAGCCCTAAAACGGTTCTATTGAAAACCAGTCGGTAGCAGTGCATTGATGTGGTCAGTAGGGGGCGCCAGAAGCCTTATAATGTAGCCAGTAAACCAAATCTAATCAAAATAAATGTTATTTGCCACATGCGCCAAATACAACAGGTGTAGACCTTACAGTGAAATGCTTACTTACAAGCCCTTAACCAACAATGCAGTTTTAAGAAAAATAAGTGTTAAGGAAAAAATTGATAAGTAAAAAATTGAATAATTAAAGAGAAGCAGTAAAATAACAGTAGAGAGGCTATATACAGGGGGTACCGGTACAGAGTCAATGTGAAATAACAGTAGGGAGGCTATATACAGGGGGTACCGATACAGAGTCAATGGGAAATAACAGTAGGGAGGCTATATACAGGGGGTACCGATACAGAGTCAATGGGAAATAACAGTAGGGAGGCTATATACAGGGGGTACCGATACAGAGTCAATGGGAAATAACAGTAGAGAGGCTATATACAGGGGGTACCGATACAGAGTCAATGGGAAATAACAGTAGGGAGGCTATATACAGGGGGTACCGATACAGAGTCAATGGGAAATAACAGTAGGGAGGCTATATACAGGGGGTACCGGTACAGAGTCAATGGGAAATAACAGTAGGGAGGCTATATACAGGGGGTACCGGTACAGAGTCAATGGGAAATAACAGTAGGGAGGCTATATACAGGGGGTACCGGTACAGAGTCAATGGGAAATAACAGTAGGGAGGCTATATACAGGGGGTACCGGTACAGAGTCAATGGGAAATAACAGTAGAGAGGCTATATACAGGGGGTACCGGTACAGAGTCAATGGGAAATAACAGTAGAGAGGCTAATAATCTCTATTATACAGTATTTGAAATGCAAGAGAAAGGCCACCAAAGTTTCAGATTAATCCAGTGAAGCGTTGCAATACTGGACTATTTTGTATCAAGTCTGCCCAAATGTGCCGAATTGGTCAATTGATACATTTTCAAGTACATAACTATAGAGAACATACAAAAATGATATGGTAATACAATTGTAAGTTTACACACTCCCAGGAATGTCATCCATGATGGATCATTAGCTTATACACTAACTTTCACACATCTAGATGGCCGGGCGGGGTGGGTGTGGAGCCAGAGACAGCAGGGGTTCAAACTGTAGAACCCAGTTCCTACATTTGAATAAAAAAAATGGATTTTATCAAACAAAACTATGCTACATTTTATCTCTGGGACCCTTAGGATGACAGATCAGAGCAAGATTACTGAATGTAAGTACATTATTTACCTTCAGAGGTGAATGTATCAAACCAGTTGCCGTGATACGTTTTTTGTTGTTGTGCACTCTCCTCAAACAATAGCATTGTATTTTTTCACTGTAATAGCTACTGTAAATTGGACAGTTCAGTTAGATTAACAAGAATTTAAGCTTTCTGCCCATATAAGACATGTCTATGTCCTGGAAAGTCAGTCATGCTAATCACAATAGTGCCATGAAATAATGGGTTTAAACCCCGTATCAGAGAGTCACAGGCTACTGTCATAATTATCTGGACTTATCATGATATAATTGTGGCTTTCAGCATCTGACCAACTTTTCCACATAGGCTATGTGGCCTTTTGGGAACATCGGATATTTTGTCCAAATCAAATCGTCCATTTATTTAAACAGCACCGTTTGTTTGGTTTCCCTCAAATATGAAACTGTGAAAGCCTATTTGTTGTTTTTGTCTCGTGTTTCTCCGGTCTCCCGGTCCACGCTGTGAAACCCGAGCTCTGATGCTGCTCCTGCCGAGAGAGATGCCTCAAGCTGCACTATTTTCATAACCGCGTGGGTTATGAGAGAGAGAGAGAGAGAGAGAGAGAGAGAGAGAGAGAGAATCTACATCAGGGAATAAGAAAGACAGATTTTTATTATATTATTGTTATTTATTATTATTTTTGTAATAACCTTGTCAGCGCTGGGATTCGATGATAATAGTCGTTCGAGATGGAGTGAAGGCCCTTCAGGGAAAGTTCCCAGCAGCCATCTCCTATAGTTCTCAGTATAGGCCGTTCTGGCTCTGTCTAAACCGCAATCATAACCGAGCTTTAATGGCGTTTTATTTTCTTATTGTCCAAGAAATATCCTGCCTTCCTTCTTGCCTGGCGCAGTAGATCATATGTGTTTTTCTTGTTCTGTGTTTCAAAACCACATTTCTGTACGCCTATTTATGTGTGAAGGCACCCGGTGCGTCCACACACACACTGGCATATTTCACGTGCACCTTATTTCACGTGCACCTTATTTGAAAAGAACACAGTTCGATTTGCGCGCAGCGTGCATCAAAGCGACCTTTAAGTTTTAGTCCAACTGTTAAAACCAGATGCTGGTTATGATATGATGGAAAACACAGTAAACAGTTGTTATCCTCTTCAGTTGTAATTTGGACTCTTCCGGTTTTTTGGTTGATAAATCATTTAATGATATTCAGCTCAGTTAAGGTCAGTCAGGCAGCTGAAGCTGAAGTGTTTCCCTGACACTACATTTCCTTCTGTAGGAAGCGCAATGTCATTAATATTTATGGTCCTCAACATAGAACCCGTCGGGTGATTGGTTGAGCTTTCTTGAGTGCGTGACATCACAAAGATGCTATACAGAGCCATAGCTAGCCTGGGGTGCGCAGTAAGCACCGACCGAATGACTTGAGAAACCCAGCTTCAGGTTGATCACCAAATTAATTGGGAAATAAATGGAAGCTTCTAATCTATTTTAGTTTCACTGTTGATAATTGTAACGTCCCCCCCACTCTGTCTGCTGGGATCTCCTGTTTGGTAGTCTGCTTGTTGCAGGAGGCCAGTGGGCAGAGCTGGGAGGATCGTCAGCTGATGTGGTGCACCTGGGCAGGCTAGGGCTAGGGCTGGGGTTGGGGTTGGGGTTGGGGTTGGGGTTGGGCTAGGCTAAGGGTTAGGCTAGGCTAGGCTAGGGCTGGGGCTGGGGCTGGGGTTGGGGTTGGGCTAGGCTAAGGGTTAGGCTAGGCTAGGCTAGGGCTGGGGCTGGGGTTGGGGTTGGGGTTGGGGCTGGGGTTGGGGTTGGGGTTGGGCTAGGCTAAGGGTTAGGCTTGGCCTTCACGCTATAAAGGGTGGCCACATCAAGCAACTTTCTTCCCTGACTGGTAGACTGGCTTCCTCTACCTTTTGGTTGTTGGTCTGTTTTCACCATACAACACTCTCTCTCTTCCCTGACTGGCAGACTGGCTTCCTCTACCTTTTGGTTGTTGGTCTGTTTTCACCATACAACACTCTCTCTCTTCCCTGACTGGTAGACTGGCTTCCTCTACCTTTTGGTTGTTGGTCTGTTTTCACCATACAACACTCTCTCTCTTCCCTGACTGGCAGACTGGCTTCCTCTACCTTTTGGTTGTTGGTCTGTTTTAACCATACAACACTCTAACTCTCCACTCATCCACACTGCATACACTACGGATCCTTCAGACGTCCACAGCTTATGTTATATTTTTGTATTTGTTTTGATTTAGTTTAATAAATGTATTCCTTTTTACATTTAAGTCATGAATAGTCTCCCTTTGTTGATATGAACTATGAGCCATAACAATCATTTAAAAAACGAGCACACTAATGTTATTTTTACCTTTCCACAAACGGTCTGGTATGTGTTGCTTGATATGAGCAAGTTAACCCAAATGTATCACAGAATACAGTGAGGGAAAAAAGTATTTGATCCCCTGCTGATTTTGTACGTTTGCCCACTGACAAAGACATGATCAGTCTATAATTTTAATGGTAGGTTTATTTGAACAGTGAGAGACAGAATAACAACAAAGAAATCCAGAAAAACACATGTCAAAAAAGTTATAAATTGATTTGCATTTTAATGAGGGAAATAAGTATTTGACCCCTCTGCAAAACATGACTTACTACTTTGTGGCAAAACCCTTGTTGGCAATCACAGAGGTCAGACGTTTCTTGTAGTTGGCCACCAGGTTTGCACACATCTCAGGAGGGATTTTGTCCCACTCCTCTTTGCAGATCTTCTCCAAGTCATTAAGCTTTCGAGGCTGACGTTTGGCAACTCGAACCTTCAGCTCCCTCCACAGATTTTCTATGGGATTAAGGTCTGGAGACTGGCTAGGCCACTCCAGGACCTTAATGTGCTTCTTCTTGAGCCACTCCTTTGTTGCCTTGGCCGTGTGTTTTGGGTCGTTGTCATGCTGGAATACCCATCCACAACCCATTTTCAATGCCCTGGCTGAGGGAAGGAGGTTCTCACCCAATATTTGACGGTACATGGCCCCCGTCCATCGTCCCTTTGATGCGGTGAAGTTGTCCTGTCCCCTTAGCAGAAAAACACCCCCAAAGCATAATGTTTCCACCTCCATGTTTGACGGTGGGGATGGGGTTCTTGGGGTCATAGGCAGCATTCCTCCTCCTCCAAACACGGCGAGTTGAGTTGATGCCAAAGAGCTCGATTTTGGTCTCATCTGACCACAACACTTTCACCCAGTTCTCCTCTGAATCATTCAGATGTTCATTGGCAAACTTCAGACGGGCCTGTATATGTGCTTTCTTGAGCAGGGGGACCTTGCGGGCGCTGCAGGATTTCAGTCCTTCACGGCGTAGTGTGTTACCAATTGTTTTCTTGGTGACTATGGTCCCAGCTGCCTTGAGATCATTGACAAGATCCTCCCGTGTAGTTCTGGGCTGATTCCTCACCGTTCTCATGATCATTGCAACTCCACGAGGTGAGATCTTGCATGGAGCCCCAGGCCGAGGGAGATTGACAGTTCTTTTGTGTTTCTTCCATTTGCGAATAATGGCACCAACTGTTGTCACCTTCTCACCAAGCTGCTTGGCGATGGTCTTGTAGCCCATTCCAGCCTTGTGTAGGTCTACAATCTTGTCCCTGACATCCTTGGAGAGCTCTTTGGTCTTGGCCATGGTGGAGAGTTTGGAATCTGATTGATTGATTGATTGCTTCTGTGGACAGGTGTCTTTTATACAGGTAACAAGCTGAGATTAGGAGCACTCCCTTTAAGAGTGTGCTCCTAATCTCAGCTCGTTACCTGTATAAAAGACACCTGGGAGCCAGAAATCTTTCTGATTGAGAGGGGGTCAAATACTTATTTCCCTCATTAAATTGCAAATCAATTTATAACATTTTTGACATGCGTTTGAGATTTTTTTGTTGTTATTCTGTCTCTCACTGTTCAAATAAACATACCATTAAAATTATAGACTGATGATTTCTTTGTCAGTGGGCAAACGTACAAAATCAGCAGGGGATCAAATAGTTTTTTCCCTCACTGTAGGTCATGAGTCCACAATTAGTTAGTGACTAACATTACTGCCTGGCCACTAGGTACATTTCAGTAATTAACAATCCTCCTAAATGCAGTGTCCAGTAGATAAACGATGAGTTTATCTAGTAATTGTTGCCCATGGTGTAATCGTGTCAAACCAGTTGGCTAATGTAACCTGTGAGCTCCCGAGTATAGCTAGCTGGGTCATTCCTATAACTAACTTTGAACGATATGGCACCACAACAAACCTGCCAAGAGAGGGCCGCCCACCAAAACTCACGGACCAGGCAAGGAGGGCATTTATCAGAGAGGCAACAAAGAGACCAAAGATAACCTTGAAGGAACTGCAAAGCTCCACAGTGGAGTATCTGTCAATAGGACCACTTTAAGCCGTACACTCCACAGAGCTGGGCTTTACGGAAGAGTGGCCAGAAAATAGCCATTGCTTAAAGAAAAAAATAAGCAAACACGTTTGGTGTTCGCCACAAGCCATAAGCGAGGCTCCCCAAACATATGGAAGAAGGTACTCTGGTCAGATGAGTCTAAAATAGCTTTGCACCATTGTTTCCCCACCAAATAAATTATGACACTTCCTGAATGTGGTGTTATTGTAGGAAGGGGTTGTTTTCTTAAATGGAGAATTACAACAAACTAACAACGTGGAAAGTGATATCAGGGACACAATCTTAAATAAAATAATAAATACAGTAATCATGAAAAAATTGTTATTAATGAGAGAATTTAACTAGGACTATAAAATAATGAAAAAAATAGATGTAAATATTGTATTTTTATGGCTTATATTTCTGGTGGAAGTTGATGAATAACACCGGGGACATGGCAAAAACACATACATCAACAGAAATAAAAGTGTTCAAAATGCAAACAATTCCCTTTCAAGATCCATATTTATTGTTTTGTAAAGGACACCTGACCTTATATTTAAAGCCTTTTGGAATCCACATAATATATAACTTCCTAGTGGAGGAGGGGAAGGAAGAAGTGATATTTCCTGGGGACCCAGCTGCGTCTTTTGTCATCCACAATTAGCTAGCTAGTTGGCTACTGCATGGCCAGTTTGAGCTTGCATGCTAGCTAGCTACATTTCCTTCATTGTCTGTGGTCTAGCTATTAACTAACGTTAGCTAGCAAGCATTGCGAATTAGCATTTCGCTAGCTAGCTGAGCCGTTTTATAAGAAAACTGCTTAATTGACTCAAACACCGTAGCTAGCTAGCCAGCCCTCCTTGGCGGGAATGTTAGATTCGTCTTACAATTTTAAGTTAATCGACATTCAAGTTCAGTGGTTACTACTGGTTTCAGATCCGAGGTGAGAGAAATTGTCCGCCATGTTTTGTGTTTTGGTAAGGGCTTGGAGTGATGTCACGCACCCAAGAAGCCTCAACTCATTCACCAAACATATGTGAATGACTGTTAATTAATGGCAAGGAAACTGTCAGTGGAGGTAAGTACTAGTCTCGGACCATCACAACACAAGAGGTCCTATGTAGCTCAGCTGGTAGAGCATGGCGCTTGTAATGCGATCCCCGGGACCACCCATACGTAAAAATGTATGCGCGCATGACTGTAAGTCGCTTTGGATAAAAGCATCTGCTAAATGGCATATTATTATTATTATTATTATTATTATTATTATTATTATTATTATTATTATTATTATTATTATTATTATTATTATTATATTACAAGAGAAGTAGAAATAGTAGCCTCACGTTGGTTGTATGAGACATGATGTCCGTAGGGAGTAGTCCTATTATTTCTATAGGTAGGGTAGGGTTAGCATAGGCTAGCTAGCTATGTTCTATAGTTAGGGTAGGGTTAGCATAGGCTAGTTAGCTATGTTCTATAGGTAGGGTAGGGTTAGTATAGGCTAGCTAGCTATGTTCTATAGGTAGGGTAGGGTTAGCATAGGCTAGCTAGCTATGTTCTATAGGTAGGGTAGGGTTAGCATAGGCTAGCTAGCTATGTTCTATAGGTAGGGTAGGGTTAGCATAGGCTAGCTAGCTATGTTCTATAGGTAGGGTAGGGTTAGCATAGGCTAGCTAGCTATGTTCTATAGGTAGGGTAGGGTTAGCATAGGCTAGCTAGCTATGTTCTATAGGTAGGGTAGGGTTAGCATAGGCTAGCTAGCTATGTTCTATAGGTAGGGTAGGGTTAGCATAGGCTGCTAGCTATGTTTTCTTGGAGTTTTCCTCCAATAGGGTTTTCAGAACATTTATCTTAAGCCTTTAAATATGGTGTATTATTAAATATATCTTAAGCCATCCCTTTAAATATGGTGTATTATTAAATATATCTTAAGCCATCCCTTTAAATATGGTGTATTATTAAATATATCTTAAGCCACCCCTTTAAATATGGTGTATTATTAAATATATCTTAAGCCATCCCTTTAAATATGGTGTATTATTAAATATATCTTAAGCCATCCCTTTAAATATGGTGTATTATTAAATATATCTTAAGCCATCCCTTTAAATATGGTGTATTATTAAATATATCTTAAGCCATCCCTTTAAATATGGTGTATTATTAAATATATCTTAAGCCATCCCTTTAAATATGGTGTATTATTAAATATATCTTAAGCCATCCCTTTAAATATGGTGTATTATTAAATATATCTTAAGCCATCCCTTTAAATATGGTGTATTATTAAATATATCTTAAGCCATCCCTTTAAATATGGTGTATTATTAAATATATCTTAAGCCATCCCTTTAAATATGGTGTATTATTAAATATATCTTAAGCCATCCCTTTAAATATGGTGTATTATTAAATATATCTTAAGCCATCCCTTTAAATATGGTGTATTATTAAATATATCTTAAGCCATCCCTTTAAATATGGTGTATTATTAAATATATCTTAAGCCACCCCTTTAAATATGGTGTATTATTAAATATATCTTAAGCCATCCCTTTAAATATGGTGTATTATTAAATATATCTTAAGCCATCCCTTTAAATATGGTGTATTATTAAATATATCTTAAGCCATCCCTTTAAATATGGTGTATTATTAAATATATCTTAAGCCATCCCTTTAAATATGGTGTATTATTAAATATATCTTAAGCCATCCCTTTAAATATGGTGTATTATTAAATATATCTTAAGCCATCCCTTTAAATATGGTGTATTATTAAATATATCTTAAGCCATCCCTTTAAATATATCTTAAGCCATCCCTTTAAATATGGTGTATTATTAAATATATCTTAAGCCATCCCTTTAAATATGGTGTATTATTAAATATATATTAAGCCATCCCTTTAAATATGGTGTATTATTAAATATATCTTAAGCCATCCCTTTAAATATGGTGTATTATTAAATATATCTTAAGCCATCCCTTTAAATATGGTGTATTATTAAATATATCTTAAGCCATCCCTTTAAATATAGTGTATTATTAAATATATCTTAAGCCATCCCTTTAAATATATCTTAAGCCATCCCTTTAAATACGGTGTATTATTAAATATATCTTAAGCCATCCCTTTAAATATGGTGTATTATTAAATATATCTTAAGCCATCCCTTTAAATATGGTGTATTATTAAATATATCTTAAGCCATCCCTTTAAATATGGTGTATTATTAAATATATCTTAAGCCATCCCTTTAAATATATCTTAAGCCATCCCTTTAAATATGGTGTATTATTAAATATATCTTAAGCCATCCCTTTAAATATGGTGTATTATTAAATATATCTTAAGCCATCCCTTTAAATATGGTGTATTATTAAATATATCTTAAGCCATCCCTTTAAATATGGTGTATTATTAAATATATCTTAAGCCATCCCTTTAAATATGGTGTATTATTAAATATATCTTAAGCCATCCCTTTAAATATGGTGTATTATTAAATATATCTTAAGCCATCCCTTTAAATATGGTGTATTATTAAATATATCTTAAGCCATCCCTTTAAATATGGTGTATTATTAAATATATCTTAAGCCATCCCTTTAAATATATCTTAAGCCATCCCTTTAAATATGGTGTATTATTAAATATATCTTAAGCCATCCCTTTAAATATGGTGTATTATTAAATATATATTAAGCCATCCCTTTAAATATGGTGTATTATTAAATATATCTTAAGCCATCCCTTTAAATATGGTGTATTATTAAATATATCTTAAGCCATCCCTTTAAATATGGTGTATTATTAAATATATCTTAAGCCATCCCTTTAAATATAGTGTATTATTAAATATATCTTAAGCCATCCCTTTAAATATATCTTAAGCCATCCCTTTAAATACGGTGTATTATTAAATATATCTTAAGCCATCCCTTTAAATATGGTGTATTATTAAATATATCTTAAGCCATCCCTTTAAATATGGTGTATTATTAAATATATCTTAAGCCATCCCTTTAAATATGGTGTATTATTAAATATATCTTAAGCCATCCCTTTAAATATATCTTAAGCCATCCCTTTAAATATGGTGTATTATTAAATATATCTTAAGCCATCCCTTTAAATATGGTGTATTATTAAATATATCTTAAGCCATCCCTTTAAATATGGTGTATTATTAAATATATCTTAAGCCATCCCTTTAAATATGGTGTATTATTAAATATATCTTAAGCCATCCCTTTAAATATGGTGTATTATTAAATATATCTTAAGCCATCCCTTTAAATATGGTGTATTATTAAATATATCTTAAGCCACCCCTTTAAATGTGGTCCTCTGTAGCTCAGCTGGTAGAGCACGGCGCTTGTAACGCCAAGGTAGTGGGTTCGATCCCCGGGACCACCCATACACAAAAAAAAAAAAAAATGTATGCACGCATGACTGTAAGTCGCTTTGGATAAAAGCGTCTGCTAAATGGCATATTATTTATTATAATTATTAAATATGGTGTATTATTAAATATATCTTAAGCCATCCCTTTAAATATATCTTAAGCCATCCCTTTAAATATGGTGTATTATTAAATATATCTTAAGCCATCCCTTTAAATATGGTGTATTATTAAATATATCTTAAGCCATCCCTTTAAATATGGTGTATTATACTCTGATCTTGTAGAATATTTAGGGTTAGGAAAGTATTTTATGAATCATAAAAAACTAGTTTGGAGAGCCTTTACGCATGAAAGAAAGAAAACTGTGGTTTGATTCATTTTGAAAATTGCCACATTCAGTTCTTCAACCCATAGTAATGCTGTAAGATTAGTGTACATAGAGTTATAATAGGGAGA
>NW_028159145.1:0-50370 GCF_964263955.1 Coregonus lavaretus
ATGTATCGTGAGATTTTGAGTGAAAACCTCCTTCCATCAGCAAGGGCATTGAAGATGAAACGTGGCTGGGTCTTTCAGCATGACAATGATCCCAAACACACCGCCCGGGCAACGAAGGAGTGGCTTCGTAAGAAGCATTTCAAGGTCCTGGAGTGGCCTAGCCAGTCTCCAGATCTCAACCCCATAGAAAATCTTTGGAGGGAGTTGAAAGTCTGTGTTGCCCAGCGACAGCCCCAAAACATCATTGCTCTAGAGGAGATCTGCATGGAGGAATGGGCCAAAATACCAGCAACAGTGTGTGAAAACCTTGTGAAGACTTACAGAAAACGTTTGACCTGTGTCATTGCCAACAAAGGGTATATAACAAAGTATTGAGAAACTTTTGTTATTGACCAAATACTTATTTTCCACCATAATTTGCAAATAAATTTATTAAAAATCCTACAATATGATTTTCTGGAAAAATTATTCTCATTTTGTCTGTCATAGTTGACGTGTACCTATGATGAAAACTACAGGCCTCTCTCATCTTTTTAAGTGGGAGAACTTGCACAATGGGTGGCTGACTAAATACTTTTTTCCCCCACTGTATGTCTACTGTGCTTCTGAAGTACAGACACCATAATTGGTTTGCGACTTTGGTTTGCACATTGTTTTGCACGAGTGAAATACACCCCGACAGCTCATTAATTAATTTGAAAACATTTTCTCCAGATTCTTAATTTCACCTTCAGAACATTGTAAACTTCATCCACACTTAGGTAGAAACCATGACTCACTCCGTTGTTAAAGCCCTGTGTGACACAAAAGAGGCAGTTGGAAAGTTCTAACATTGATCAGGTTTAGAGCACTGAACAGAAGCTCAGACCTAGCAACCCAGCAGCTGTAAGGCAGCTATCCCACTTAGTCTTATGGAGTCATGTCCTCTACAGCAAACAATGTTCTATGAGTAATTCTGCTCCCAGACAGCCTCTTTGTATCAATGAGTTTCACTTTAGTTGTTAGTCATTCGTTTGTGGTTGAAGGAAAGTCTATCTTCTGTTCAGCACGTAACACTTACCCAAAACTCAGCCCTCTTGAAAAACTGAGTAGAGTGAATTGCTATTTTTATCGATTGTTGCTTGAGCTGTAACGGTCATATTTACAGAAAGCCTTTGTCTATTTTATTCAGGTACTCTGTTGTTGTATCAAGTACACATTTGCTGTCTCTCTGTGTGTCTCCTCTCACCTATGCTAACAATGGTAATGTGTCTCTTTCTGTCTGTCCTCTACACAGGTCTAACTCTATCCGTAGATTATCTGTAAACAGGTCCAACCCGGACTTCAACGTGGCCCAGTTCCAGAGACAGGACTCCCTGACTGGGATGGGCCTGGGTCTGGGTCGTCTCAAACCAGAGCTTTACAAGCAGCGCTCCCTGGAAGGGGATGAGGGGGGCCGGCGGGGCGGAGGCTGCGGACGCCTACACTTCATTCTCAAGTTCGACTGTGACCTGGAGCAACTCATCGTCAAGATCCACAAGGCGCAGGATCTCCCCGCCAAGGACTTATTGGGCACCTCGGACCCCTACGTCAAGATTTACCTACTACCGGACCGGCAGACCAAGCACCAGACCAAGGTTCACCGCAAGACCCTCAACCCTGTGTTCGATGAGGTATTCCTGTTCCCCGTGGAGTACGCTGAGCTGCCGACGCGCAAGCTGCACTTCAGTGTCTACGACTTTGACCGTTTCTCGCGCCACGACATCATCGGCCAGGTGGTGGTGGACAACTTCCTGGATCTGGTGGACTTCCCTGCAGAGACAAAGCTTTGCCGGGACATCCAGTACGTCTCCACGGTGAGTCAGCACGTCCTGTTTGATCACTTCCTGTTTCCGGCTTTTAAGGGAATGTTTGTTCTGCTTTAATACCCTGTTAGATTTACTAAGATAAGTGGTCAATTATAACTATAGCAGGATATTCATTTCGGATTAGACATTTTTACGGCACTGTACTTGGTTGAATGCCTCATACATTTTTCAAGATGAGCCACAGTAAGCTCTCAGTGAGTCGCTTCATCCGCAATAGAGAAAATGGACTCAGTTTTCAGCTGGCGTTAAGGCGGCGCTAGTGTCAAATGTGCATTAGTTAGCAATTTCGTCATGTAAAATCTGACGCACTGGCATTTTCCAGCCCTAACGCCGGGTTCTGCAATTTACCTGTCTTGTATCAGCTCGCTTGTGCTCCGATGGGAGGGGTGGAAATATACATGTGAAAAAAAGAAAACTCCATGTAGGCTATGTGTCAATGCCCATCATGAAACGAGAGATGAGAACCTTGGTGAATACCGGTGAACCTTGTATTTAGAAGTTATCTGTAACCTGCAACAATGGCTTGTTTTCTGTTTTATATGTTCAAAACCCAAGCCCTCCCTTAGGCCTACTATAACTAAGGCTGGTTCAACAGCAATGCCTGTCTTTTTTATCCTGGCCATTTTATGATATCATACAATTTTACATTTATTTATTGTTGTGGTTTAAAAAAACTGATTGCTGGTTTTTCATTAAATTTTATTACAACCAATCTTATTAGAATGATTCACCTGCCTGGTTTAACGGTTACAATGTCCATGGCGCGCATGCAATGCAACTTCTGGAGATGTGTGAATGGGACCTGATCTGTAAGATGGTTCCGATTATGTTAATAAAATATAGGCTGATTTGGGAGAAGTATAACGGTGAATGGACATTCTCCATTTCTCTTTATAGTGGATCTTTGTCCAGCTACTGTGAAAAGTTTGGATGTGCCGTAAAACCCTCCATAGTCTGCATTGTTTTAATATTATATGGCCACAGGGAGAAATGATGGTGCCTGTAAGTGTGACATAGCCTATTTAAAACAAGTTGTTATTTCGTTTTGTTTAGAATTTGATTAGAATTATTTGTTCTATTTTTAGGCCTTATCAATAATGAATTTACTCTTGCTTATTGACAATGTTTGGCATGTCCATGCTCAGCCATAATGCAATTTACAGTAGGCCTAGCCCCTATATCACTGTGAATGCTATTGAAACCATGCAATTACATAGAACAACGTGGACTGCAAATGGGTTCAAGTTAATGTGTTTATCAAAGATATGTCTGCATTTTTCTATTGTGTTTCTGTAAGCCATTTAACAAACTATAACGGACTAACATTGGAATTGAAGTTGATTCCAAGGCAATACATAAAAGACTGTAAATACACAACTTGAAGCAACCACATATTTCGCCATGGAGCACATTCTGATTGGCAAGTGAGGGGCCAAGCCTCGACACACCCACAACTTGTTTATTCATCAAAACACAGCCAACGCCACCAAGTGCGCCGATAATTGTGATAGTGATAATAGCAAAAATATTTCTGACACACCCCTGAACCTATAGCGCTACCGCCTGCGCTTAGATGTACCATTATATTAGGTTTGTTAAAATAGAGCCCAATGTGTTTCATTTGTGGGAGAAAGAAGTCGTCAGGAGACATCTGACAGTGAAGACCTACCCAAGTAAGAGTGCCTTAACGTGGAGAAAACAGAAATGACTGCTAGCCAGCTCACTGAGCTGACAGTTGGGAAGAAATTAAAGGAATTAGCTGGTGCATGGAGCGAATGGATCTCCACTTTTTCAAAGAGGAATTCTCTTATGATGACTTTGTTCTTGCTGTAGTTCTGGTGCTGGTGAGAAGGAGGTTTCTTCAACCTGGAGCATAGTATCAGATCATTGTCACGACACTGAGCCTAATGAGAGACTCTGTTGTATTATTCTGACAGGTCTGGGGCAATATGAGGTTCATATTGTTGGGCAAATATAATAATAATATAATAATATGCCATTTAGCAGACGCTTTTATCCAAAGTGACTTACAGTCATGTGTGCATACATTTTTTACGTATGGGTGGTCCCAGGGATCGAACCCACTACCCTGGCATTATAAGCGCCATGCTCTACCAATTGAGCTACAGAGGACCACATATGTCAGTACCTAGTCTTGAAATCCCACAAAGGAAAATATTAACCCATATGGTGCATAGCATGTTATTTAAATGAGTCTAATTTCAGTTAGCCTAACCATCATTATTGTTTCTCCTCAGATTTTGCCTGCACATATATGTGACTGGTTACAGGTTCCTAGGCATTTGACGCTAGTTCCTACTTCAATGAGAGCCGTTTGAAAAAAATTGTATATAGGGAGAAATACAGGATTCTTCCAGGCTAGCCATGATTGGCTGAGATAGTGGATACACCAATGCCGAGAGATGAGTCCTTATTGGTGTGTCATGTCACAGGCTTCTGTGTTAAAAAGAATGGGGCTCCCTTGGTCAGTATATTGATAATCTTTTCTAGATTTTTGGAATTATATAGCTTTGGACAACTGCAAAAGTGTTGCTAAAGCATTCAACAACATTACTGCCCTGAATTTAGCTGGTGCTATCGACAAAGCTCAGTGGCAGAAAGTTGTGAGAGACTACTTTTTTCTGGAGGTGTCACGCCCTGACTCAGGGGATGTTGATTTGTTGAGTCAGTGGTGCGCGTTCCCAGTCCGGCCCGGCCCGTTCCTGCTCCCCGCACCAAGCCAGTGGTGCGCGTCGCCAGTCCGGTCCGGCCCGTTCCTGCTCCCCGCACCAAGCCAGTGGTGCGCGTCGTCAGCCCGGTCCGGCCCGTTCCTGCTCCCCGCACCAAGCCAGTTGTGCGTATGTCCAGTCCGGCACGGCCCGTGCCTGTTCCATCAGGCACCGGTCAGCTGCTCCACTCCGGAGCCAGAGCAATCCGCTCCATCGGGGTCCGGTCCAACTCCAGTCAGCGGATCCACTCCGGAGCCAGAGCAATCCGCTCCACCGGGGTCCAGTCCAGCTCCGGTCAGCTGCTCCACTCCGGAGCCAGAGCAATCCGCTCCACCGGGGTCCGGTCCAACTCCTGTCAGCGGATCCACTCCGGAGCCAGAGCAATCCGATCCTCCGTTGTCGGGTCCAGCTCCAGTCAGCGGTGCCAGTCCAGACCCAGACGTCAGCCCCTCTCCAGGTTCGGGGTCTCCCACACCAGGGTCCAGACAGGGCTTGGTACTTCGTGGGAGGAAGGAGAGGGGAAGCAGCGCGCCGAGGTCCAGACCAGATCAGGGGCGCAACAGGGAGGTGGAGAGAAAGTGGTGGTCACGCCCGGAGCCGGATCCGCCTCCGAGGCGGAATGCCCACCCGGCCCCTACCCTGTTATGTTTTTGTGGCGCGGTCGGAGTCCGCACCTTTGGGGGGGGGGGGGGGGGGGTACTGTCACGCCCTGACTCAGGGGACGTTGATTTGTTGAGTCAGGGTGTGTATATTCCGTGTTATGTGGTGTTTTTCTATGTTTAGTTCTAGATCGTTTAGATCTATGTTGGCCAGGGTGGTTCCCAATCAGAGGCAGCTGTAGCTCGTTGTCTCTGATTGGGGACAATACTTAGGCAGCCTGTTGGCACCAGTTAGTTTGTGGGATCTTGTTCCGTATAGGTTTGTTTTGTGTAACCTCAAGACTTCACGTATCGTTTGTTTGTTGTTTTGTCGTGTTCAGTACTTCAATAAATATGTACGCTTATCACGCTGCGCCTTGGTTCCACAAATCTTTAAACGATCATGAAAGGAGGACAATGTCATGGATTTAATGTAATGGACGTACACAAAATAGTCCAAATTGGTGAAGTGGAATGAAAAAAATTACTTGTTTCAAAAAATTCTAAAAAATAAATAACGGAAAAGTGGTGCATGCATATGTATTCACCCCCTTTGCTATGAGCCCCCAAATAAGATCTGGTACAACCAATTACCTTCAGAAGTCACATAATTAGTTAAATAAAGTCCACATGTGTGCAATCCAAGTGTCACATGATCTGTCACATGATCTCAGTATAGTCTGCAACACCACTAAGCAAGTGGCACCACCAAGCAAGCGGCACCATGAAGACCAAGGAGCTTTCCAAACAGGTCAGGGACAAAATTGTGGAGAAGTACAGATCAGGGTTGTGTTATAAAAAAATATCTGAAACTTTGAACATCCCACGGAGCACCAGTAAATCCGTTATTAAAAAATGGAAAGAATAAGGCACCACAACAAACCTGCCAAGAGAGGGCCGCCCACCAAAACTCACGGACCAGGCAAGGAGGGCATTAATCAGAGGCAACAAAGAGACCAAAGATAACCCTGAAGGAGCTGCAAAGCTCCACAGCAGAGATTGGAGTATCTGTCCATAGGACCACTTTAAGCCGTACACTCCACAGAGCTGGGCTTTATGGAAGAGTGTGCAGATAAAAGCCATTGCTTAAAGAAAAAAATAAGCAAACACATTTGGTGTTCACCAAAAGTCATGTGGGAGACTCCCCAAACATATGGAAGAAGGTACACAAACATATGGAAGAAGGGACTGGGAAACTGGTCAGAATTGAAGGAATGATGGATGGCGCTAAATACAGGGAAATTCTTGAGGGAAACCTGTTTCAGTCTTCCAGAGATTTGAGACTGGGACAGAGGTTCACCTTCCAGCAGGACAATGACCCTAAGCATACTGCTAAAGCAACACTAGAGCGGTTTAAGGGGAAACATTTACATTTCTTGGAATGGCCTAGTCAAATCCCAGACCTCAATCCAATTGAGAATCTGTGGTATGACTTAAAGATTGCTGTACGCCAGCGGAACCCATCCAACTTGAAGGAGCTGGAGCAGTTTTGCCTTGAAGAATGGGCAAAAATCCCAGTGGCTAGATGTGCCAAGCTTATAGAGACATACCCAAAGAGACTTGCAGCTCTAATTGCTGCAAAAGGTGGCTCTACAAAGTATTGAATTTGGGGGGTGAATAGTTATGCACGCTCAAGTTTTCAGTTTTTTTGTCTTATTTCTTGTTTGTTTCACAAGAAAAAATATTTTGCATCTTCAAAGTGGTAGGCATGTTGTGTAAATCAAATGATACAAACCCCCAAAATCTATTTTAATTCCAGGTTGTAAGGCAACAAAATAGGAAAAATGCCAAGGGGGGTGAATACTTTCGTAAGCCACTGTACATGTGAATTCATAAAGAGATGGGTGGGGCTTAAGAGGGTGTGAATGATCCTGAATAGGCGTAAAAAAAGAAGACCTCACTAGCAAGTGTTAAAATCACATCAATAACTTTGAAGGGCTTATTCTCAAAAGTGGGTAAATTAGTATAGAAACTTTCATAGCAGCATTACTTTCCCATTGATTTCTCGAATTGCAGTGTATGATATACCATTTTGAAGCCTGTACTGTATAAAACCTGTATAAACTGTATAAAATAACAGTGGGAGGGGACTTTTAATGGGGAGGGGACTTTTAATGAGAAATTATGTAGTTTGGTGGGCAATTCGTTATATTTAAAGTTACAATAGGAAAAGAGACAAAAAATAAAAGATTTGTATTTAAGAAACACCACTTAAAAAAGAGCGTAGGAGGGCAAATGGGCAGGTGCACCAGCACCCCTAGGGCTCCATCTGTGCACGTGCCTGCTGGTATCTCATCTCTCAGTGGTGAAGCACTGTCTCCTTCAGGAAGGTAACTCATAATCACTTTCTCTGCATTGTTCCATCCAGTGGACCCTGGTGAAGGACACATAGGCATTACCATTAGTATTAGCATTAGGCGCTAATCTTCCCAATTCACCCCATCTCAGCTCCTTTCCACCAGGTCCTAACCTCACTCAGCAGAGTTAAATGGGCCCATGGTGATGATGCCTGAGGTCGTCAGGAATGAGTGCTCATCACAGTGCCGCGCAAATTAGACAATTGACAGCTCTGTGTGTGTTTGTGTGATGGAAAGTTCAGTGTGTGTGTGTGTGTGTGTAAATATATGTCTGTCACGCTTAGGGCTGGCACAATTACTGTATAACCGTGTAACCGACAGTTATGGATGAAGACCGTCATGAAAATAAAATTACTGTCATCATCGTTTAAAAATAATACAACGGGACGGGACGGTCGGGCATTCGTGTGGTTGAGTCAATTTCAGCTGTAACATAGACTACAACGTGAGGAAATGTTGTTGCTCCATGCTGAAACAAGCAAGGGTTGTAGCAAACTAGTCTTTGGTTGCCTAG
Organism: Coregonus lavaretus; assembly: GCF_964263955.1. Taxonomy (NCBI): domain Eukaryota; kingdom Metazoa; phylum Chordata; class Actinopteri; order Salmoniformes; family Salmonidae; genus Coregonus; species Coregonus lavaretus. The sequence goes on from NW_028159145.1 coordinate 8,086, forward strand.
GCAATGCCCCCCTTCCTGCAGCAGCACATGCAGTCAGGAGCGGAGGAGAGGAGAAAATGTGCGTGTACATTTTTATTAATTGTTTTACTTTTTCTCTCTCTCTCTCTACTTTTTTCTGTAGAGTGCTGTCTCCTGCATTTTTTTATATGCCAGCCTCCAACATCTTCTCCCCATGATGTCTTAGAATAGAGATGTTTAATCATCTCCTCACAGCAATCCTTTTCAAAGCTGTGTAAGATCAGACAGACCTGTCTTGTTGTGGACAATCACAGGTAGGCCCTGTCTTCGGTGATTGCATTGATTGACCAGCACCTTTCTCAGTGTGTGACTGTGTGAGCTACAGTAGCTGTGATTTGGCCATTGATACTGTCTGTGTTTTTCATGCCATATGGGACTGGCGGGACTGGAATTTATCAGAGCTCTCCCCTCCCATTGATTATAGAATACAATTCATATTATTCCAGGGAGGTCAGTGATGCTGAATCAATGAGGCGTAGCTGATGAAGAGAACACACTCACACACACTGATATATGGTGACATTTGTCACAGATGATTTAACACACACTCAGCGTATTCCTGTACACACAGGTTTCAGATACAGTCACAGCAAGGAGCGTAATCAATGCAGTGTAATCAATGGACACATTAATAGGCATCTTGTGTTTGTTGTGTGTGTGTTTCTGTGGGCATCCTTATGCATGTGTGTGTGTATTGAATTCAGTGTATACTTTGTTAAGTGACATAACGACACAGCAACTGTCTGGCCACCCTTTCTTTGACAGTATGCAAATGTTAAGTTATGAATAATTCATGATCCGGTTATTCTGTCCTCTTGGTTGGGGTTCAGGTGATTCTGTACCTTTACTAGTGATACAAGTCTTTGTAGTTTGTCTGAACAGCGACCATTTTGACTTTTATGAGTTTGGAACCCAGGTGACCTGACGCCAGGTGACTCATTGTTTCTTCAGGATGACTGTGTTAGAGCCCTCTGCCCTGTTGCCTGGAGAATAACAGGGATAGCTAATGACCTGTCCTTCCCTTCAACCCATATCAATGGAACTCAATGGCACTTAGACCAGGGGTAGTCAACTCTACTCTGGCCCTGGCTGTAGACTTTTGTTCCAGCCAATGTGGCTGGCCAGCCCTACTCCTGCATAGCTACGTAGAGGGTGTGCAGGCTTTTGTTCCAGCACTGATTCAACTGATATGCTGCTGATTAGTAGAATCGTAGTGTTGGGCTACATTCAAATAAAGATGTTTTATTGAGGCCCTGGGGTTTCGGATGTAAAAGTTGTGCTTCAGAGTGTACTCAGTGGTAATTATCTGAATGCAGGCCCTCTGCTGCCTGGTTAACATCAGCCGTCCTCTCCTCTCCCCTCTCCTCCTCTGCTCTCTCTCGCCACTGCTCTTATCTCCTCTCCTCCTCTGCTCTCTCTCTTCACTGCTCTACTTTCCTCTTCCCTCCACTGCCATATTCTAGTCTCACATAATTGGTTGTCTAACATATTTACCACGTGTGTGTGTGTGTGTGTGTGTGTGTGTGTGTGTGTGTGTGTGTGTGTGTGTGGTGTCCAACTGTCGCAGTGTGGTTTAATTGGATGCTCTGTGACACGACTGAACCCTACCTCCATCCCCTCACCTCGTGTTCCTCCTCTCTCTCACCTCCCTCCTCCCCTCAGCTCTGCCTCCTCCGCCTCCACCTCACCTGTCTGGTAATAAGGCAATCGGTTATCTCTCGCTCTCTGGTTGATGACGGTGAGATGCCGCTCTACCCACCATCTCTGATGAGCTGTAATGTAACCTGCATGCTAATGTTAGCCTAGATAATAATATGAATACATTCTTAGAAGAAACAGTGCTATCTAGAACATAAAAGGGTTATTCGGCTGTCCCCACAAGAGAACCCTTTCAAGAACCCTTTTGGTTCCAGGTAGAACTCTTTTGGCTTCCATATAGAACCCTTTCCACAGAGGGTTCTACATGGAACTCAAAAGGATCCTACCTGGAACCAAAAAGGATTCTACCTGGAACCAAAACAGCCTTTTTTCTAAGAGTGTACAGTGGGATACAATGAGGGTGGTAGTAGGCTGGCCAGAGAAATAAAAGCATTCAGTGGAGGCCAGACTCGGTGAAGGTAGTAATTATAAAATGGCAACTTGTATTGCGTCTTTGATAAGTTAAATTTGACTTTCAAATATCTTTGCCACTTTGATCCAGACATTATATTTAGGAAGATGACCTAATTAATGTGCCAGTGAGGGGTTGTCTGGTAACATGGGGTCATTAGCTCTGAGTGTATCTACATTTGGGAAGGACAAAAATATCAGTCTCAAGCCCATGATATTTCATTTGACCGCAGGCCCAAGATTGAGAGCAGTGGTATTTGGATGTGTGTGTGTGCGTATGCGTGTGTGTTTGTGTGTTCATGTGTGTGTGTGTGTGTGTGTGTGTGTGTGTGTGAGTGTGCATGCATGCATGTGCCGCATGTGCTTCTGTGCATGTTTATGTTTGCATACACAGAGCAGGATGGAGGGCTTCTTTTCAGAGGGCAGTGACCTAAATCTCGGTTGTCAGTGAGAGGGAGGCAGCTTTGACAGGTTGACACAGAGATGGTGATGGCATCCATTAATAACTAGAGCCTGTCTAGGGTTGGACTGGGCCTCCCACTAAGTCTGGAGCCCCAGCAACAACAGAGAACAGGCCTAACCAAGACCGAGACCAAGAAATCATACATCCCTCATGACTAAGGCCAGGAGTTACCTGACCAGGAAAACTCTGGGCCTAGTTATAGCCTGTAGGTTATACATGTATAGTTTTTGCGCTTTACATTTAATTTTCACAATGATATTACAATTGGATTGCAATAGTCTTGTTTGTGTTGAGCTGCCTGTGGTTAGCGTTCCATAGCCTGAGGGCACATGAAGCTCTCTGGAACAGTTCAAAACCCAAACCAAACCACATGAGATCTGTCTAAGATGCTCTGTCAAAACAGTTCACAGACCTAGCTCAGTTAAATGGCTTCCTCTTAGCTTTCATAAGCAAGCATATGGCCCCAAACACAACTATTTACTGCAAATGACAACCCGCTCATACGGTCTAGCTACAGTATATTATCTACACTCGAGTTAACCACTTACTGTGTAATGTGACATGAAAACACATGCATATCGGAGGAGGTTGTAAAGGTCTTGAAGGTAAAACTGTTGTGGATGATGAGGGGGCTTGACCCAGAGAACCTCCAGTTATAAGTAGAACATTACCTCCAAAGCTATCATCTAGCCAGTTAGTCTAGAACCAGTGAAATAGGTCAGAGCACGCTTATATTATCCTAGATCAGAAGAAACAAAGAAACCTGACAGAACTACTGTCACGCTCTGGCTCTGGGACTCTGTATAGTGAGCCAGGGTGTGTTCATTATTTGGGTGTATTTCTATGTTTGTAGTTCTGTTGGGTGCATTTCTATGTTTGGTCAGTGACTCCCAATCGGAGGTAACGAGTGTCAGCTGTCGGCTCGTTATCTCTGATTGGGAGCCATATTTAATCTGTATGTTTTCCTGTGGGTGTTGTGGGTTTTTGTTCATTTCGGTTTGTGTTAAACCGTAGACGTCACGTTATTCGTTTGTTGTTCTGATCGGTTGATCATCATCATTATTATTATTAAACATGTTCACCTTCAACGCTGCGCCTTGGTCCTCTATGTATGACGATCGGGACAGAAAAACCCACCAAGATGGGACCAAGCAGCGTGTCCAGGAGCCGTCGCCAGGGAGATCCCTCACAGATCTCCTTCGCCTCCTGGACTGGGTCAAGCCGAGTGAGGAGGAGAAGGGCTTGACGCTATGGCAGAAGGGCGAGAGGCTGGCGAGGTCTATGGAGACCTGGTCCACGGGTAGGAGAGACGCCCCAAAAATTTTTATGGGGGGGCTCGAGACGTCGGACCAGCAGGAGGCCGCGATAGAGCGGCCCAGTGGGTTGCTGGAGAAGGCCGCCGGGTTACGGGGGCCACTGGTCAAAGAGGGGATGGAGGAAGTGGAGGCACGGCGAGAGGTACTGGCGTGTGTTGCCAGTCCGGTCCGGCCCATTCCAGATCCCGGTGTGGGGCCAGTGGTGTGTGTCCCCAGTACAGTCCGGCCCATCCAAGCTTCCCGCACCAAGCCAGTGGTGTGTGTCGTCAGTCCAGTCCGGCCCGTTCCTGCTCCCCGCATCAAGTCTGTGGTGCGTCTCGTCAGCCCGGCTCTGCCCGTTCCTGCTCTCCGCACCAGGTCTGTGGTGCGCGTCGCCAGCCCAGTCCGGCCCATTCCTGCTCCCCGCATCAAGTCTGTGGTGCGTCTCGTCAGCCCGGCTCTGCCCGTTCCTGCTCTCCGCACCAGGTCTGTGGTGCGCGTCGCCAGCCCAGTCCGGCCCATTCCTGCTCCCCGCATCAAGTCTGTGGTGCGTCTCGTCAGCCCGGCTCTGCCCGTTCCTGCTCTCCGCACCAGGTCTGTGGTGCGCGTCGCCAGCCCGGCTCGTTCCGCTCCTGCTCCCCACACCAAGCCAGTGGGGTGCGGCGTCAGTCCGGCACGGCCCGTGCCTGTTCTCCGCACCAAGTCTGTGGTGCGTTTCGTCAGCCCTGTCCGGCCCGTTCCTGCTCTCCGCACCAAGTCTGTGGTGCGCGTCGCCAGCCCAGTTCGGCCCATCCAAGCTCCCCGCACCAGGTCAGTGGTGCGCGTCGTCGGTCCGGCTCCGGCCAGCGGGGCTGGACAGGACCAGGGGTACTTTGGGGGGTTGGAGAGGAGGTGGGGATCAAGGACGGAGCCAGAGCCACCGCCGAGGAGGTGTGCCCACCCAGCCCTCCCTTGTTTAGCCCGTATTGAGGCGCGGTCGCAGTCCGCGCCTTTAGGGGGGGGTACTGTCACGCTCTGGCTCCGGGACTCTGTATAGTGAGCCAGGGTGTGTTCATTATTTGGGTGTATTTCTATGTTTGTAGTTCTGTTGGGTGCATTTCTATGTTTGGTCAGTGACTCCCAATCGGAGGTAACGAGTGTCAGCTGTCGGCTCGTTATCTCTGATTGGGAGCCATATTTAATCTGTATGTTTTCCTGTGGGTGTTGTGGGTTTTTGTTCATTTCGGTTTGTGTTAAACCGTAGACGTCACGTTATTCGTTTGTTGTTCTGATCGGTTGATCATCATCATTATTATTATTAAACATGTTCACCTTCAACGCTGCGCCTTGGTCCTCTATGTATGACGATCGTGACAACTACTCTCTAGTGTCGTGTCTATAACACTCTGTGTCCACCCAATATATTCTATCTGCCCTCTCTCTGAACCACTACTCAAGGGGAAAAGAGAAATAACAAAAAACAGAGAGATGAAGGATGAGACAGTATGAAACAACCCCACTGAAGTGTTACTGAGGAAGAGGGAGGAGTGTGTCTCAAAGAGCTGACAAGATCATTAATCTCTCCCTTCTTTCACAACCTGCGGCCATCAGATCCACATCTCCTCACATAGCTGACAGAATCACACAGGTGGATCCTCACTGACCAGCTGTATCAGTACTCTGTATGACGGGGAATATATACAAGGGGATGGAATGTTATTCTTTACAACATGCCAGTTTCTCTGAAATCTCAGTTATTGTAAGATAGCAACACGCCTCAATTACTTTGGAAAGGTAGCAGTTTCTCTGAAATGGCATAGTTATTATTATGGAGTTTTAGTTTTCACAACATATCAGTTTTTCTGAAATGGAACAGTTATTGTAAGATAACAACATCCCTTTCATCGTTAGCTAGACACAGGCAGAAACCTGACAAAACAGTTGTATTGTTCAGTGTTATTTTCACAGCCTTTCTGATCTGTTGTAAGCTGCTGTTATGTTTGCTAGCTGCGTGTTAACTTTGAATACGTATAGACAGAGTGCGTGGTCACTACTGCACTCTGATACCACTGCACACCAAACGTAGACGAAGTCGACGACAGTCACAGCTCCCGAAATAGGAGAGCAGTGATGTTGTTCAAATGACATCCCAGAAAACATCAGAGAAACAGTGAAAGTACAGTTTTATTTGTAGCTTGGCCTATTTCGAGTACGTCAAACAACACATCATCACAAACAGTCAAATAATGTGGGTCCATACTTGCGACCACTTACATTTAAACAGGTTGTCAGGTACAAAATGCATATCAGCCAATTAGAATTTTGATTTACTTGCAGATGACAGAACAATCACTTTCTTCTTAAAAACACCTGGATGTGTGTGAAACAGATAAATAAAAACGTGAGATATGAAAATGTTGTCTAACGTTAGTAGTAGCTAGTAGCCTAGTCAAGGATGCATCAATGGAATATTGTCACACAACGTTTTGTTACAGATTAATGGAACAAAAATAAACCTTGAATTTGTAGGTTGAAAAATATCATTTTACTGGCCAGGATTAACCTATTTTAAGAAATGCCATTGGTGGGTGGATATCAAGTCTAAGATCTTTGATAGGTTGATGAAGAATTTGTGCCAGGATATAATCAGTGCCACCTATTGAGGTTAGCATAGGGCTAATGTGTGCCATGTTATCTGATGGGCCAGCTGCAACTTACCGTTCTGTCACATGCTAGTAAATCAAATATTTTAATTGGCTGATAATTGGCTGCCGGAGAACCTGTTTACATTTACATGGTTGCTTATGTTCGGAAGTTGCACCCTGTGTGTTTGCACTTGTGTGATGAGCATTGCTATTGTGATTTTCCTACAGTGAAAAAAGTCATTTTCACAAATCCATCTTTCTTGGAGGAATAGCCTTGTTAAGGCTAGATTGCGGTTGCCATTTAAAGAGCATCCAAGGTGGTTGTGGGGAGCGTGACCTGTTATTTGTGTTGTTGTAGATGAGTGGCCCCCATTAACTCCCAGATGATGGTGGGGTAGCGTGCTGTATCTGTCTGGCTGAAAACCAGTCAGAAGGAAGGATTCCTGATGGAGGAGGGTCAGAGGTCGATAAGAGTGACTGACAGAAAGCTGAAGCAGAGATGGGGTAGGAGGGAGATTCAAGGGTTAGATCTGACATCTGCTTATAGTTTGAGTAACATAAATTGTTACTCTAACAGCCTCCTGTGGGATAAATGTGTTATGTTCATATTGATCTGTTACCCCGGATATTAAGTGTACCTGGGATTTTATAGCAAAGTCATTCGTAATACATTGGTTCTTGTGGGGCCTTAGTGGCATTTCTGCCCAGTTCCTATTCACTGTCTTGGGACCAGTCCAGTTTGACAGGGATGATTGAAGACTGTAGAGGAAAACAGTAACAGAGACTGTAAAGTCATCTGGATGTATTCCTGTGTCTTCCTCTGACTGGTTTTCCTCATCAAGCAATGTGAATAGAGGAGGCTGGTGGGAGGAGCTATAGGAGGACAGGCTCATTGTAATGGCTGTAATGGAAAAAATGGCACGGAGTCAAACGTGGTTTCATTATGTTTGATACCATTCCATTCCAGCCATTATAATGAGCCCATCCTCCTATCGCTCCTGCCACCAGCCTCCTCTAAATGTGAAACGTCCTCTATTTCAGTCTTTAGCACATTCTCTCTTCCTTTCTTGTGTATTCCCTCCTTCAGGTTCTCTACAATCCTTTGGGGGATGTCTAAACCAAGTCTGGCATTCTGTTGTTTGCCAATGCATACTTTTACATTTTAGTCATTGAGCAGACACTTATCCAGAGCTAAGGGATAGATTTTTCACCTAGTCGGCTCAGGGATTTGAACCAGCGACCTTTCGGTTAATAGCCCAATGCTCTTAACTGCTAAGCTACCTTCCGCCCCACACACACATACACACACGCGCACATGCACAGGCACACACACACACACACACACACACGCACACACACACACACCACATACACACATACACACACACGAACACACACACACACACACACAAAACCAATATCCGCTTAGTTGAAGTCTAACTGATTGTTAGGCCCGGGGGTGAGCAGCCCTGCTAGTCATAGAGGGGTGTTTGCTTATCTGCTGCAATATTGGCCATTTGTCATAATCACGGCACAGCATAGGCTTCTATTGATGGTGAATACAGAGTCATTTTTATAGATGAAACAGAGACAGCTTGCCTGTATAACTGACTGTGTGCTATTTCAGGTTTGTGTTCCTCTGCCCAGGGAAGATGCAGTACAAAGGAAGCAGCAGCATTGTTGCATTGTAATGATTTAGAACTATGAGCACACAATAAGAAGACGACTCTGACAAACACAGCATCCAATACACTTGTTGTTTGTCTCTAGTGTGAAGGGCCTATACAGTTCAACGGAAGTGCAGCTGTATTCCACATCTATACTGAGGCCATGGCCATAGAATAAATCATTTTTTATGTAGTTTTGCTGTACTGAAACAAAGCGGTATGCTATAGCTAGAGCAATGACTGCACAACTGTAGGACTCAATATTTAGCTTCTCCTAGGCAGAGTAGTAACTACTGTAAGTAGATGATGTTACCTGAAACCATGGCCATTTCTTTGATCATTGCCATTAGTAGTGTATGCTCTGTACTAGGCTGTACTTTAGCTGGGATGTGTAAAGCCAGTGAGATTTGGGGCTGTGAGGCGAAGTGATAACCAGAGACTCTCAGTGGAGCACAGTCGTCACCTTCTCCTGCACCCCCTGTTGCCTCCTACATCTACTGTCACCCCCTGCCCATCCCCCCACCCCTGCTCTCTTAAAATGCAATTTCCTGCTGGCGAAGGCCCTTCTGGGGGGGTCTCCGGGTGCCTGGGACACACGGATCTAACACTTCTCATCCTTCTTGCACCCCTGAGCAACCCGATAGGAAGACAATTAGGGAGAGGCGTGTAAATGTCACAGGAAGCAGGGACCTCATCACTGAACACCGCAGTGGGTTCTGGGAGAAAACAAACGCCCCCCCTAGGGCATGGTCGACTGCAGAGAGGGACCTGCAGAGTGCACTGCTATTAACAGTCTGAGGGGCATTCTGTTTGTGTTTGCTAATCTAGTTTGGGAAGGAGAAAGTAGCCGTAACAAAAAAAATGCTTCAGAGTTTTTTAATGGAGTGCAAGGCGACATACGCATCAAGATGCCTTAGGAATGCCTAGAGGTATTCATTAGTAGGACTATAGTACTATATAGTAGCAAAACATTTTGTGTAAGTTTGGTAACTTTTTAATAAAACCTTTCATAGGGTTAATCAATTAAAATCTTGCATAGAAAGTTATTGCTCTCCCATTAAAATGTTCCAGTGGAATTCTCAGAGTGCGTCAGATTAGGAGGAGATCTCACCACCTCTACGGAGTTATTTTCAGAACAGGGTGATAATTGAGCTGTTGCTTTTTACAGCCAAACAGTAGTCTTCTCTCTCGTGTAGCGTCAATGTTTATTATTGGAAATATGAGAGGGAGTTTTCCAGGCAATGACTGGGAAGGGTTTTAGATTAATCTAGCCTGTCAATTTTGCTACTGCACCGTTACCTGTGAGTGAGTTAGGGATGATACTTATGAGGAAATGTCAGTGATGAGTTCTCCTATAAATTAACAACATATTAGTTATAAAGAGAGTGAGGGAATTTGCCATTGTTAATCTCATAAGAAAAAGCTCTGCCTACCCTTCAGCGAAACCAACTAGAGATTTGCCATGATGGGGACTTTGGTCGACATGTTGGCTCAAGTCCTTGGAAAATCCCAAGGCAATGTTTTGAGCTTGATATCAAATCAAATCAAATTTTATTGGCCACATGCGCCGAATACAACAGGTGCAGACATTACAGTGAAATGCTTACTTACAGCCCTTAACCAAGAGTGCATTTTTTTTTTTTAAATAAAACAACAACAAAAAAAGTGTTGAGAAAAAAAGAGCAGAAGTAAAATAAAATAACAGTAGGGAGGCTATATATACAGGGGGGTACCGGTGCAGAGTCAATGTGCGGGGGCACCGGCTAGTTGAGGTAGTTGAAGTAATATGTACATGTGGGCAGAGTTAAAGTGACTATGCATAAATAATTAACAGAGTAGCAGCAGCGTAAAAGGATGGGGTGGGGGGGCAGTGCAAATAGTCCGGGTAGCCATGATTAGCTGTTCAGGAGTCTTATGGCTTGGGAGTAGAAGCTGTTGAGAAGTCTTTTGGACCTAGACTTGGCACTCCGGTACCGCTTGCCATGCGGTAGCAGAGAGAACAGTCTATGACTAGGGTGGCTGGAGTCTTTGACAATTTTGAGGGCTTTCCTCTGACACCGCCTGGTATAGAGGTCCTGGATGGCAGGAAGCTTGGCCCCAGTGATGTACTGGGCCGTACGCACTACCCTCTGTAGTGCCTTGCGGTCGGAGGCCAAGCAGTTGCCATACCAGGCGGTGATGCAACCAGTCAGGATGCTCTCGATGGTGCAGCTGTAGAATTTTTTGAGGATCTGAGGACCCATGCCAAATCTTTTCAGTCTCCTGAGGGGGAATAGGCTTTGTCGTGCCCTCTTCACGACTGTCTTGGTGTGTTTGGACCATGATAGTTCGTTGGTGATGTGGACACCAAGGAACTTGAAGCTCTCAACCTGTTCCACTACAGCCCCGTCGATGAGAATGGGGGCGTGCTCAGTCCTCTTTTTTTTCCTGTAGTCCACAATCATCTCCTTTGTCTTGGTCACGTTGAGGGAGAGGTTGTTGTCCTGGCACCACATGGCCAGGTCTCTGACCTCCTCCCTATAGGCTGTCTCATCGTTGTCGGTGATCAGGCCTACCACTGTTGTGTCGTCGGCAAACTTAATTATGGTGTTGGAGTCGTGCCTGGCCATGCAGTCATGGGTGAACAGGGAGTACAGGAGGGGACTGAGCACGCACCCCTGAGGGGCCCCCGTGTTGAGGATCAGTGTGGCAGATGTGTTGTTACCTACCCTTACCACTTGGGGGCGGCCCGTCAGGAAGTCCAGGATCCAGTTGCAGAGGGAGGTGTTTAGTCCCAGGATCCTTAGCTTAGTGATGAGCTTTGAGGGCACTATGGTGTTGAATGCTGAGCTGTAGTCAATGAATAGCATTCTCACGTAGGTGTTCCTCTTGTCCAGGTGGGAAAGGGCAGTGTGGAGTGCAATAGAGATTGCATCATCTGTGGGTCTGTTGGGGCGGTATGCAAATTGGAGTGGGTCTAGGGTTTCTGGGATAATGCTGTTGATGTGAGCCATGACCAGCCTTTCAAAGCACTTCATGGCTACAGACGTCAGTGCTACGGGTTGGTAGTCATTTAGGCAGGTTATCTTAGAGTCCTTGGGCACGGGGACTATGGTGGTCTGCTTGAAACATGTTGGTATTACAGACTCAGTCAGGGACATGTTGAAAATGTCAGTGAAGACACTTGCCAGTTGGTCAGCACATGCTCGGAGTACACGTCCTGGTAATCCGTCTGGCCCTGCGGCCATGTGAATGTTGACCTGCTTAAAAGTCTTACTCACATCGGCTACGGAGAGCGTGATCACATAGTCATCCGGAACAGCTGGTGCTCTCATGCATGCTTCAGTGTTGCTTGCCTCGAAGCGAGCATAGAAGTGGTTTAGCTCGTCTGGTAGGCTTGTGTCACTGGGCAGCTCGCGGCTGTGCTTCCCTTTGTAGTCTGTAATAGTTTTCAAGCCCTGCCACATCCGACGAGCGTCAGAGCCAGTGTAGTACGATTCAATCTTAGCCCTGTATTGACTCTTTGCCTGTTTGATGGTTCGTCGGAGGGCATAGCGGGATTTCTTATAAGCGTCCGGGTTAGAGTCCCGTTCCTTGAAAGCTGCAGCTCTACCCTTTCGCTCAGTGCGGATGTTTCCTATAATCCATGGCTTCTGGTTGGGGTATGTACGTACGGTCACTGTGGGGACGACATCATCGATGCACTTATTGATGAAGCCAGTGACTGATGTGGTGTACTCCTCAATGCTGTCTGAAGAATCCCGGAACATGTTCCAGTCTGTGCTAGCAAAACAGTCCTGTAGCTGACCGTATATTGATTATTTTGAGATGATTTATTTAGTGGTTTATATATCAGTGTTGTTTCCACCCTGCATGATACAGTGGTTGATATTGTTGTGTTGTGTTCCACCCTGCAGGATACAGTGGTTGATATTGTTGTGTTGTGTTCCACCCTGCAGGATACAGTGGTTGATATTGTTGTGTTGTGTTTCCACCCTGCAGGATACAGTGGTTGATATTGTTGTGTTGTGTTTCCAACCTGCAGGAGACAATTGTTGATATTGTTGTGTTGTGTTCCACCCTGCAGGATACAGTGGTTGATATTGTTGTGTGTTGTGTTTCCCCCTGCAGGATAATGTGGACCTGGGAGACCTGATGTTCTCTCTGTGCTACCTGCCCACCGCCGGCAGACTGACCATCACCATGATCAAGGCCAGGAACCTTAAGGCCATGGACATCACTGGGGCATCAGGTAGAACTCAACACTACCTCACACCATATCAACACTACCACAAAAACACATCGTATTTCACTGTGGATTTCTATTCAGCACACTACTATAACACTGTATCCAATTATTGCTATGTGTTTCTATTCAATACTACCTAACATGAACATAGCTGTATACAACAGAAATATGTCTCTCTCTCTCTCTCTCTCTCTCTCTCTCTCTCTCTCTCTCTCTCTCTCTCTCTCTCTCTCTCTCTCTCTCTCTCTCTCTCTCTCTCTCTCTCTCTCTCTCTCTCTCTCTCTCTCTCTCTCTCTCTCTCTCTCTCTCTCTCTCTCTCTCTCTCTCTCTCTCTCTCTCTCTCTCTCTCTCTCTCTCTCTCTCTCTCTCTCTCTCTCTCTCTCTCTCTCTCTCTCTCTCTCTCTCTCTCTCTCTCTCTCTCTCTCTCTCTCTCTCTCTCTCTCTCTCTCTCTCTCTCTCTCTCTCTCTCTCTCCTTTCCTCTCTTCATCTCCAGACCCGTATGTGAAGGTCTCTCTAATGTGTGACGGTCGGAGATTAAAGAAGAGGAAGACCTCCACTAAGAGGAACACTTTGAACCCTGTCTACAACGAAGCAATAGTCTTTGATGTCCCCCCAGAGAACATTGACCAGATCAGCCTTATGATCGCTGTCATGGACTACGACCGGTGAGTCAATGGACTTTAACTCAGAGATCCAATAGATTTGAACTCAGTGACTCAGTAGCTTTTCAATTGTGGTTCTTATGCAGTATATACCTCTGTGCTACTTGTCAGTCTCTCAGGCTTCTTATAGCCTCTTGAGAGAGTAGATACCTTCAGTCAAGACAATACTGATTCAGAATTGATCCAAGGCCTATAGAGGGTTAAAAAGCTTTCAAGGCAGAGAGTGAAATAGAGAAGGTTACATTACCCCAGGGCCTCCTATCTTGTGGGTAGCATTCCAACATCTCCTCGGCTTTATCTTCCTTCTATTCTTTCTCTCATCTCTTCTTATTTTAGCACCGCTATGTTTTTCTAACATAGCAAATGTATCATCATTACTGTGAAGGCAGACATATTCACAAGATCACCTAGCTTTGAATGACTGTTCTGTCACACCATTATTGAAAATATACTCTCATTCTGTCGCATCATTCAGTTCTGTCACACCATTCATACAGACGCAATATGAATGTTCTTTCCTGAGATTTCACATCCCATCAAACATTTCTATTCTTCACTGAATTCACACATTTTCAATTAGTCATGTGATTCACTTTTAGATCCACACAGGGTTACTGTAATGTTACTTTAATGGTCTATCTAAAGTTAGGAATACATTTGTAGGTTTATCTTACTACCCAAGTAAACATTAGGTTTAGATAGAGACAATACTCCTTCATCTCCAGTCCGAAGGCAGGAGTAATGAAGGTCTCTGTGTGTCTCCCTATCCAGTGTAGGCCATAATGAGGTCATCGGGGTGTGTAAAGTGGGCAACGATGCAGAGCACCTGGGCCGAGACCACTGGAGCGAAATGCTGTCGTATCCGCGAAAACCCATCGCCCACTGGCACCCGCTCATAGAGGTAAAGCCGGTGTTTGTTTGTGTGTGTGTGTGTGTGTGTGTGTGTGTGTGTGTATGTGTGTGTGTGTGTGTGTGTGTGTGTGTGTGTGCCCACATATGTGTCTTTGTTTCTAATGGATCATTTTCAAGGTTTGTCTCAACTGAAATAGGTTTGTTTGCATACTGTCAAAATACCCGACATCTTTGAGTTGACTAGTTTGACCGATGTCTGGTGGTTTCAGACTTCAGACGGTTGAGTGCCGTTACCTGCCACAGAAACTCATTCAAAATTATTATCCTATTTTCTAAGGCCTCATTCTTCTCATTAATCAATACCCTAAGAGGCTCTTAACCTCTCTATCTCCCAGCGCAAAAAATCCTCCATTGTTAAAAACAACCGCAGCTGAGAATGGCAAGGCTCTCAGCGAGTAGGTCTACCTTGATGTTTTGAAGTTGTAGTTGAGACAAATCTACTAAGAAAAAATACAATTAAAATCAGACTTTCATGTGTGCAGGTGGTCAACGGTAGTTACTTCCCAAGCATGGCAGCAAGAATACTGATTCTTCTGAAGAAGAATCAAGGCCTTTCTACATTTCATGTCTACATTGCATTGTATAAGATGTTATTATGTACAAGGTAGCTGAACAATGTATACATACAATAGCTGACATTAATTGGAAATATATTTTCCCCCAAGGTATAAGAATACATATATTATTATTATTATTATTATTATTATTATGGCAGAGTGTGGAGAGGAGTGTTGAGGAGTTGAAGGAGAGAGTGTGTGACCTGTACACTCAGCCTTGAGTAATGGCTTTATTGTGTTGGCATCAAAGGAGAGTGTCTTCCTGTTGAACACAGCTGAGTGAACCACCAAGGTCTAGAGAGGGAGCGAAGGAGAGAAAGAGACAGACAGACAGACAGATAGAGAGAGACATACTGTAGATGAAGTGAAAGAGACAGTAGGAGAGCAAGAAAAGAGGTAGAGCGACAGACAGAGCAGGATTTGAGAAATGGAACAATTAAGCAGACTATTCTGTTTGCTTCAGGGTTACTTACTTAATTACATTATGTGACTATGCTTTGAAATCCTCATTTGAGCCCCCAGGAAAGCACATCTATTATTTAGCAGTCTGCCTCCCCAGCCATTTGAATCAATGTTGTTCTGCCTTCACAAGGCCCTCCCCCCAAAAATCACATATTCAAAACACGCCCGGGACGTGAAAGGACTTCAAACGCAACTATGTTTGTTTATGTTTGTTTGCTCTGTAACCCATCACTCTCTCCCTCACTCTCTTTCTGTAATGGCTTCTGTCTTTTTGCTTTTTAGCCAGCAAACAAAA
The DNA here is from genome assembly GCF_964263955.1 of Coregonus lavaretus. Classification (NCBI taxonomy): domain Eukaryota; kingdom Metazoa; phylum Chordata; class Actinopteri; order Salmoniformes; family Salmonidae; genus Coregonus; species Coregonus lavaretus. The sequence continues at coordinate 23,379 of NW_028159145.1, forward strand.
CAATTACTGTCAAGAAGAACTGACCCTTTCACTGGAAAATAGATCTGACCTCGCTGAGATGAAAAGAGAGGAAAACATTTTTCTGCTTGCTTAACTAACCGATTCTAAGCGGCTAGATTTCTGCAAGCGAAAGAAGAGAATCAATCAAGAGCTTTCATGTTGAAGTGCTGGGAGTTTGAGAGAATCTTTGTTTTCACTACGGGTGCTTTAGAGAGTAGTTCTGTTTGGCAGTCCTCTAAGGAGGATTCAGAGGAAATAAAGATAATTTCCAAAACAGATTTTACTGTGGCACAGCTTGTTACTTAGCACATACAATTAGTGAGAGAGTCTTGAATTAGTGAAATCTTATTAATGTCTTTAGGTTACAATTGCTGCTTATAAGCTTTAACTACAGTGCAATGAACTTGACCTACTAACAGAACTCACAATTGAATCGGTTAATCAAAGTACCAGATTTGGTCAATACACTGAACCGAAGTGATCTGTTATCTTCATGCCCTCTACAGAATGTCTCTAGGACTACTAATCTACATGTACACAGCTATCTTTATTGGAGATGTATCTCTCTCTCTTCTCTCTCTCTCCCACAGTACCAAGGCACCACAGGCGGGAGCCAGGCAGGGTCCTGTAATTCCCTGAAGACTCCTCCGTCTCCGTAAGCGTCTGGTCCTTCCCGGAATACGACCACAAGGAGAAGAGCCAGGCGGACCAGCCCAACCATAGGAGCATCGGCCTGCTGAGTGGTCGACATACGGTTATACGTCACGACTGTGTGCTGTCGATTTCACGGTTATCAGAGACCAACCATTGTCAGCTCTGTGTCTCTGGGACAGGACTTTTGCATGGGGAGCTGGATTGATTCAGTTGCATGTTGAGTGACCACATAATATGGTTGTTTTCTTTTTTATTCAGTTCCAAAAAGAAAATCGATGACAAAAACAACCAGGCGGTTTTAACAGTTTGATCTAAGCCTGAGTTTGAAGTAACCGTTTTTTACATTAGTCTTGCTCTACCAGTTTTTAATGGGGTGTGTCTGTATTGCACAGTGTACTTAAAAACGACCAGTCGAACTGACATACATCTTTCATTTGGAAACGGTGCATGAGGTCATGGGTTTTGGTGGAATATCTTCTCCTCAGTTGTTTTCTGTTTCTGTTCTTGGAATAGAATGTGAAGTTCTGTCAGATGATCACATGACATGTGCAGTGGCAATTCATTTCTTAGACTTAGTACCTGTACGTAAAAATGTCCTTTCAAATGTTATCAATAAATATTTATTAATAAAAAACAGCTGGGTGGTCAATGTTAATATTCCTCGCCTGTTGCTATGACAACCACAGATTATCTTGAGGCGTTAAAAGGCAAGTGTAAAACCAGATGGTAATGAAAACCAACATGCCTAATCTGATCATGTAAATTAATACAATTATTGTGTGTAATTGGGGGATGTAAGCTAAATGTCAAAATAAAATAGCAAAAGGCACAAACTGAGTGACCGCGAAATAGAGAGCGGGGGAGAGACGACCAAGACCAGAGAGAAGGGGAATCAAGAGATAGTCATATGACATTAACAGAGAAATGTGTGTGTGCCTGTGCGTGTGAGTCTAAGTGTTTTTCTGAGAGATGGAGATGGGGTCTAGTCATGTGTTTTGTACCTTGTCGATGATCCGTTGTTTATTTTAGCATATTACAAATCCTATCAATGAGATTGCACCCGAGTGGATAACCATTACAGGAAGAAATGCCTGTATTAGTGAGCAGGTTACTATTGACTCCACATAGAACCAATGCCAAATTAACATCTGCTCGGAACATTCACAGATGACTTATCAATATGCTTTAGAATAATCTGGATACATGCCTAGTTGCTAACCACTGTTTCACTTTATCAGCTGGGTTCAGTCAATAATACTGTGTTGCTATGCATACCTCTTGGGGATACATGTACTTGTACATTTGAGGCTCTGACAGAATATTGACTCCACTGTTTCCTCCGGTATCATACAGGCTCGTCAGTTTTAGAGCAAACTGATTGGCTATCGAACCATGTGTCTCCTCATTGCGTAGGCTGCGTGTTCTGGGGCTAAATTACTCCACCGTTGCTCTCCATGGATTAGCTGCCTCCAGTGATGATGAGCTGTGATTTGTCACTGTCAGAGAGAGTGTTTTCAATCAGACATGCCTGCCCCTCACAGAGTGCCAGAAATCAGAGTCTGATGGAGTTGTACCTTCTCCATATGCTGTTCTCAGGTCAATTTAGCATGTTCCTCCTAATGGTAAAGTTAGGGATTAGGAGGGTAAACTGATCCTAGATCTGTGCCTACTACCGCAGCACTAGAAGTGTGGTGTTCTAATCTAACCAGTTGTACCTCGTGTTTTGAGCCAGCCTATCAGATATACTGTAGACCAGGATATGTCAACCATGACTTCTGTTGAATATCCATGTTTCCTTCTCTGCTGTTTTTAGTGATTAATGACTTTATATGTTGAACTCTACCTGAATGATGACTGCCTTTGTATTGACTTTAGTCATGGGAATCATGTAACATCTGTTGTTCTTTGGACTTTTACCATTTCTGGAAATCACTCTTATGGCTACTGTAAAGGTTAACCACATTTACCAGCGCTACATCATAGCTCCATCCACGTCTATAACAAGCCAACATTGTGTTAGTTTTGAGTATGACAAGAGAGAACTCTGGAACTGGAGCCATCCATTTCTTTTTTTAGCTGAGTATGTCATCAGCAGTGGTGTAAAGTATTTCAGTAAAAATAATTTAAATTACTACTTCATTAGTTTTCTTTTGGTATCTGTACTTTACTATTTATATTTTTGACAATGTTTACTTCACTACATTCCTAAAGAAAATAATGTACTTTTTACTCCGTACATTTTCCCTGACACCCAAACTACTCATGTCACGATCGTTATGAGAAGCGGACCAAGGCGCAGCGTGATAGGCGTACATACTTTATTAAGTGTACACAACAAGAACAAAAACAACAAAACGATACGTGAAGTCCTAGGTAATACAACAAACCATACGGAACAAGATCCCACAATAAACTAGTGAACACAGGCTGTCTAAGTATGGTCCCCAATCAGAGACAACGAGCTACAGCTGTCTCTGATTGGGAACCACCCTGGCCAACATAGAAATAAACGATCTAGAACAAAACCCATAGAAAACTAAACATAACAAGTCCACACACTGGCTCAACATTTAAGAGTCCCCAGAGCCAGGGCGTGACAGTACCTCCCCCCAAAGGCGCGGACTGCGACCGCGCCAACCAAACACAATAGGGGAGGGGCCGGGTGGGCATTCCGCCTCGGAGGCAGATCCGGCTCCGGGCATGACCACCACTCTCCCTCTACCCCCCCCCCCCCGTAGCGCCCATGGTCTGGTCTGGCCCCGCTGGCCGGAGCTGGACTGGACACCGGTGGAGCGGATTGCTCTGGCTCCGGAGTGGAGCAGCTGACCGGTGCCGGACCAAGCACCGGTGGAACAGGCACGGACCGTGCCGGACTGACGACGCGCACCACTGGCTTGGTGCGGGGAGCAGGAACGGGCCGGACCGGGCTGGCGACGCGCACCACTGGTTTGGTGCGAGGGACAGGAACAGGCCGGACCGGGCTGGCGACGCGCACCACAGGCTTGGTGCGAGGGACAGGAACAGGCCGGACCGGGCTGGCGATGCGCACCACAGGCTTGGTACGGGGAGCAGGAATGGACCGGGCTGGCGACGCGCACCACAGGCTTGGTGTGTGGGACAGGAACAGGCCGGGCTGGACTGTGGAGACGGACTAGAGGTCTGGAGCGGAGAGCTGACACAACCCGTCCTGGCTGAATGCCTATCTCCACACCCTGTGTGTGAGGCATCAGCACAGGACGTACAGGGCTGTGCACTCGTACTGGCGCTACAGCACGTGGCACTGGCGCAGGATATCCGGGACCGAGGAGGGGTACTGGAGGCCACGAGCGTTGAGCCGGCACACTCCGTCCTGGCTACATGCCCACCTTAGCACGACACGTGCGTGGTGCTCGCACAGGACGTACAGGACTGTGCCAGAACACTCGCGGCACAGTACGTGGCTCCGCATAACCCGGAGCCTGCCCAGTCTCACGCTGCCTAGCCTGAGTACGGGGAGTTGGCTCTGCTCTACCTCTAGGCTCCGCCAACCATCCGTCCAGCCCCCCAAACCTGGTGGCCTCCTCTCCTAGATCGCCGATGCGCCCTCTAGCTGCCTCCAGCAGTCCCGTCATCCACGCCGTGTGCCCCCCCCAAAAAATTACTTGGGGTTGCCTCTCGCGTGTCCGTCGTTGGCACGGTTGGCGCCGTTTCTCCTCTCCTGCCTGGGCATTTATTTTTGCCCATGGCCCTCTGCCCGCGAATATGTCCTCCCAAGACCACCATTCGCCCACCTGGGACATCGCCAACTTCTCCTGTTTGGCACGCTGCTTGGTCCTCTCTTGGTGGGATATTCTGTCACGATCGTTATGAGAAGCGGACCAAGGCGCAGCGTGATAGGCGTACATACTTTATTAAGTGAACACAACAAGAACAAAAACAACAAAACGATACGTGAAGTCCTAGATAATACAACAAACCATACTGAACAAGATCCAACAATAAACTAGTGAACACAGGCTGCCTAAGTATGGTCCCCAATCAGAGACAACAAGCTACAGCTGTCTCTGATTGGGAACCACCCTGGCCAACATAGAAATAAACGATCTAGAACAAAACCCATAGAAAACTAAACATAACAAGTCCACACACTGGCTCAACATTTAAGAGTCCCCAGAGCCAGGGCGTGACATTACCTCCCCCCAAAGGCGCGGACTGCGACCGCGCCAACCAAACACAACAGGGGAGGGGCCGGGTGGGCATTCCGCCTCGGAGGCAGATCCGGCTCCGGGCGTGACCACCACTCTCCCTCTACTCCCCCGTAGCGCCCATGGTCTGGTCCCGCTGGCCGGAGCTGGACTGGACACCGGTGGAGCGGATTGCTCTGGCTCTGGAGTGGAGCAGCTGACCGGTGCCGGACCAAGCACCGGTGGAACAGGCACGGACCGTGCCGGACTGACGACGCGCACCACTGGCTTGGTGCGGGGAGCAGGAACGGGCCGGAACGGGCTGAAGACGCGCACCACTGGCTTGGTGCGGGGAGCAGGAACGGGCCGGACCGGGCTGGCGACGCGCACCACTGGTTTGGTGCGAGGGACAGGAACAGGCCGGACCGGGCTGGCGACGCGCACCACAGGCTTGATGCGAGGGACAGGAACAGGCCGGACCGGGCTGGCGACACGCACCACAGGCTTGGTACGGGGAGCAGGAATGGGCCGGACCGGGCTGGCGACGCGCACCACAGGCTTGGTGTGAGGGACAGGAACAGGCCGGGCTGGACTGTGGAGACGGACTAGAGGTCTGGAGCGGAGAGCTGACACAACCCGTCCTGGCTGAATGCCTATCTCCACACCCTGTGTGTGAGGCATCAGCACAGGACGTACAGGGCTGTGCACTCGTACTGGCGCTACAGCACGTGGCACTGGCGCAGGATATCCGGGACCGAGGAGGGGTACTGGAGGCCACGAGCGTTGAGACGGCACACTCCGTCCTGGCTACATGCCCACCTTAGCACGACACGTGCGTGGTGCTCGCACAGGACGTACAGGACTGTGCCGGAACACTCGCGGCACAGTAAGTGGCTCCGCATAACCCGGAGCCTGCCCAGTCTCACGCTGCCTAGCCTGAGTATGGGGAGTTGGCTCTGCTCTACCTCTAGGCTCCGCCAACCATCCTTCCAGCCCCCCAAACCTGGTGGCCTCCTCTCCTAGATCGCCGATGCGCCCTCTAGCTGCCTCCAGCAGCCCCGTCATCCACGCCGTGTGCCCCCCCAAAAAAATGACTTGGGGTTGCCTCTCGCGTGTCCGTCGTCGGCACGGTTGGCGCCGTTTCTCCTCTCCTGCCTGGGCATTTATTTTTGCCCATGGCCCTCTGCCCGCGAATATGTCCTCCCAAGACCACCATTCGCCCACCTTGGACATCGCCAACTTCTCCTGTTTGGCACGCTGCTTGGTCCTCTCTTGGTGGGATCTTCTGTCACGATCGTTATGAGAAGCGGACCAAGGCGCAGCGTGATAGGCGTACATACTTTATTAAGTGTACACAACAAGAACAAAAACAACAAAACGATACGTGAAGTCCTAGGTAATACAACAAACCATACGGAACAAGATCCAACAATAAACTAGTGAACACAGGCTGCCTAAGTATGGTCCCCAATCAGAGACAACGAGCTACAGCTGTCTCTGATTGGGAACCACCCTGGCCAACATAGAAATAAACGATCTAGAATAAAACCCATAGAAAACTAAACATAACAAGTCCACACCCTGGCTCAACATTTAAGAGTCCCCAGAGCCAGGGTGTGACAACTCATTACATTTTGAGTGCTTAGCAGGACAGGAAAACGGTCCAATTCACTCACTTACAGTATCTAGAGAACATCCTTAGTCATTCCTACAGCCTCTGATCTGGCAGACTCACTAAACATACATGCTTTGTTTGTAAATTATATCTGTGTTGGAGTGTGCACCTGGCTATCCGTAAATAAAATACAAAACTAGAAAATGGTCTGGTTTGCTTAAATGATTTATACTTTTACTTTTAATACTTAAGTATATTTTAGCAATTACATTTACTTTTGGTACTTAAGTATATTTAAACCAAATACTTTTAGAATTTTACTCAAGTAGTATTTTACTGTGTAACTTTCACTTTTACTTGAGTCATTTTCTATTAAGGTATAATTACTTTTACTCAAGTATGACAACGGGGTACTTCTTTCACCACTGGTCATCAGCCTATACATTCTCTCCCTACATATGGGACACTTTAGAAGATGAGGCGTGACACCATTTAGATGATGGTGATGATGCAACGTTCACTATAAGCAGGGCAATTTCCCATTTCTATGAAGCCTACAGGATGCTTTGGAAATAGAATTAGGAATTAGAATACTAAAATGGATATGAACCTTCTTATGATGGTCTAAAGCATCAGCCATTTTGGTCAGGGACTTGGTCAAACATGGTTTGCAGTGCTGTGATAAGATATTGTGTAAAACAATGAATTTGGAGATTATCTGCATTGTATGTTTGCTAGCTATAGCCAGACAGTTTTAGAGGCATGATTCCATAAATTTTTCAAATTGTGCCAATATGCCAAATATTCCATTTAAACAATGCAGTCAATCCACATCATACACTTGCTGAAATCAGTTGATGATAGGATTTAGACAAGTTTTAAATGCAACAAGTACTGATATTGTATAATATAATAACACTCACAGCTTTCTAAGAAAATACAAATGTTGACATTTACGGTCTGTTTACATATATTTTAGAGGCTATTTAGACCGAAAATGTGTATAAACCTGTATAAACTGTATTTATAATTATACGTCAATATTTTGGGGTTACAATATTTCTATTACACAACTTCTGATATTTATCATACCTTTCTTTTATTTTCTTGCAGAAGTAAAAACAGGAAATGCAACACCGATGCCTCTACTGCCATTCATTCCAATTAGACTGGTTTGGATTTCTCCTGACGAAAATAGCTGCCTTTATCACCCCCTTCTATAACTTTGAGGGATTATGACATAGACCCTTTTGTAATTTAATTGGATCTCTATGGAGTCGACCACCAGACGACATGGGCAGATAAACTGTCTTTCTGTGTGTGTGTTTGTGTGTGTGTGTGTGTGTGTGTGCTATATGTCATATGGAGAGAGCACCACTTTCTTCCTCACACAACATCAATAAATTAGAGTACCAGCCACACAGTGATGATATCTTTGTTATCTCATCCCAGCTAGGGAGGCCAATGTAAATGTAATTTTCTTCCATGCATTTTTCTGTATCGTTATATCAATGCTAAGCAGGGCATTGACATGGACCATCATAAAGAGAGAGTGTAAATCACCCCTACCACTAGTGCTCTCAACAGACATATACTGTTGCTACTGCACTATAGAAAAAGCCTCTGCTCCCCATTACATTCAGCTAGCTGCAGTCTGTTTATTTTCTGTTGTCTATGATCCCTCTTTTCTCCTCTGTCTAGCATATAGCATCACTTAGGCCGTTGGTTAGAGTTGCTGTGATGTAGATAAGGCCTCTCATCCCTGACTGATATAAACCAGGCCGTTAGCTAGCTGCGCTGCTGTTGGATGTTGCCGCGCTACAGATGAATAATTCAGTTGTCATTAGTATGCGCAGTGTCACAGGTCTCTCTGAGCGCCTTTATGACAGCCAGCCTGCCGTCGCCTCTTGTCCGGTTAACAACCATGACCCATGGTCCTATAGTCGCCTCTCGTCTGGTTAACAACCACGACCCATGGTCCTGCCGTCGCCTCTTGTCTGGTTAACAACCACGACCCATGGTCCTGCAGTCGCCTCTCGTCTGGTTAACAACCACGACCCATGGTCCTGCAGTCGCCTCTCGTCTGGTTAACAACCACGACCCATGGTCCCGCAGTCCACCTACACCAACCATTACTGTATGACAATAGGAGTGTGTGAGTGTGAAGTGTGTGCCTGTGTGTGTGTGTGTGTGTGTGTGAGTGAGTGCATGTGGTGTGTGTTTGTGTTTGTGCGTGTGTGCGTGCATACCTGCAAACCTATCATTAGTGGTCTGAGTGAAGTGGATAAGCTACTGTGATCCATCCAGGTACCTACAGAGGTGTTAGCCTATCACGTTGTGTGAGCTTTTATCACTAATTGCCTCAGCGGATGACACAGAGTAATTATCAGGCTGACATGTAGCTCTTCAAATCTGACACTAACAGGCGCTGAGCCAGGGAGGCTTGCTATCTCTTATGCTACATGTGGCGGCGATCTGCTTTTAATAGTGCAGACATAGAGGAGGTGTGAATATAGATGTGTTGCCATGACTCTTGCCCACTGGCCTGCATGTATTCACTGAGTAGACTCTTGGACTACAACAAGTATGTATTCTGATTGCCATCAGTAGTAATATGTTGAGTGTGGCACTTGATAATCAACTGTATAATCATTCTCAATGTGGAGTGATTGACCTGTGCTCAGCCACCCTCTCCTTGCAACATGATGCAGGCAGGCAATAGATGAGAAAACAAAGTGCTGCAATAGGGTGAAGGCAGAGGTTGAATATGAGTACAGGCAGAGAGAGAGATGGAGAGAGAAGGAAAGAGAGAGACAGACATACAGATGTAGGATCTTAATTTGAGCCAGTTTGCTACAGCAAGAAAATAATTCTGCAGCAACAGGAAATGTGAATTATGATGTGGATTATAATGAATGGACATTTTTTGTAGGGGTTGATACATTTTCTGTTTGGGCAAATCAAGTCTGACATTTTAAAATGGAAATTACAAACTTTAGAAGCCTTTTGTAATACAATACAAGTTTGCATTTCTTGCTCTGCAGTACAAATCTCAGCAACAAAAGAGTGATCAAATTAAGATCCTACATCTGTACAGACAGACAGACATACAGACATATAGGCAGACTAGGTCTATAGTAATAGGCTGCTCCAGTGTTCTGGGTGGATATGTGGATGAGTAAATAACTTGATGATGTCACAATGCCACTTTACCAGGGATGGAGCACTAGGGAACATTATGAGGTAACATGTTGCCACGGAAACACACTTCTAACATAATCCCAGACCACACTAAAATTGTTAGACAAGCTCAGGTAGAGCGTGTTAGCTACATCTCTCAACCTATAACTGATTTGATTGATTACAACAGTACACTACCCTAGCGTGTTATGGGTCAGACACTTAGTGACCCTGTCACTCTGGTCTCTCCTTGGGAGCAACGAAAGGAGACCCATAAACATAAAAAGAAACCCAAGGAGAAGAGCATCCCTCCAGCCCTGACCTTTCTTCAGCTATTTACACTGCTGAGCTGCATCAGGATGAAGAAGACACCATTTGATCCCTCCCAGAGTGGTGAGGGGAGAAAGGCAACAACGATACACGATACGAACAACAATAATGACTCTGATACTGGTGAGTGTGAGGAGGTGTCTATTGACTAGTGCTGCTACATAGTACAATTATTTAGGCTTCACTTGGAAAAAAAACATAATGTGTCTTGGAAATGTTTCACTTACAGGCTCTGACTATTCTGCAGGTGATGTGAAAAGGATCAAGGACAAGAGTAAAGGAAAGGTTCGGAGCGAGAAAGTTTGGATTGAAGTTTAGAAATGTCCTGAGTGGCGCAGTGGTCTAAGGCACTGCATCGCAGTGCTAACTGTGCCACTAGAGATCCTGGTTCGAATCCAGGCTCTGTCGCAGCCGGCCGCGACCGGGAGACTCATGGGCGGCGCACAATTGGCCCAGGGTAGGGGAGGGAATGGCCGGCAGGGATGTAGCTCAGTTGATAGAGCATGGCATTTGCAACGCCAGGGTTGTGGGTTCGATTCCCACGGGGGGCCAGTATAAATAATGTATGTATTCACTAACTGTAAGTCGCTCTGGATAAGAGCATCTGCTAAATGACTAAAATGTAAATCTCAGGACCACAAACGCAGAACGACACTGGAAACAGAAAAAGACAATAAACAAAGATCTAACTCGGTAAGACATCCAAACCTGCTTATCAATGAGGATTTGCCAATGCATTTTATAATTGATAATGACCACAATAAGGAAAACACAGTATATTGTGTTGAATTTGATACTGCTTGACAAATGTGATAATGTCACAATGCCCCTTCGGATGGGGTAGGCCCTACTAGTTAAAAAGTCTTAACGGAATACATGGAACGTCCCAACTCTGACCTTACCCCCATTGAAGTTGAAATTGAAATGGTTAAGGTTAGAGTTAGGGTTTAGGGTAGGGATGTCTCAAGGATCTCGGTTAGCACTAACCCTAGTTATTATTGGGTAACATTTTGCCATGGAAACACACTAGAGCTCATTGGCTATTGATATTGTAGTTTGAAATATCAGTAGATTTCTAACTGATGTACTGATTGTGACCCTGAGGTCTCCCCTGTGGAGAAAGCAAAGGAGACCCAGCAGAAAGAGAAGAAGCAGAGCATCTATTCAGCTGTGGCGGCCCTGCAGCTGTTCACTCTCTTCTGCTGTGGAGGGAAAGTCAAGCTGAAGAAAACTCGTGCCTCTCAGTACAGACAGAGTAAAAAGGACCAGGACGAAGATACTGCATCTGATACTGGTGAGTGTTATGGGTTGTCTGTTGATTAGATATAGAATGATATTGCTCCACTTGGAAAGATGTGTCTTCAAAATCAAAATGTCTAAACAGGCTCAGACTGGTCTGGAGGAGATGTTACAACCAAAAAGGTCAAGGACAAGAGTAATGGAAAGGTAGGGAGGGAGAAAGACTGGACTGAAGTCCAGCTATTTAAATCATCTCAAGACCACGAACCCAGAAGTACAACACCAGAAACAGACAAGAGAACTCATTTGGGACAAAGACCGAACTCTGTGAGACAAGCAAACATGCTGTATCATATTTTATTGTGAGCAAAAGATCTTTCCCATAATGTTTTATCATTGGGTATTGCAATTGTCTTATGCAGGCAAATCAAAGGACACCCCGGCAAGTGAAGACCCATGTGGAGGAAATATACATAAGACCTGACTCTCCGACTCTACCACGTGCCCACGTAAGTTACTGAAACCTGACTTACTATACGGACAGACAGAGATTCACACATCCAGGCAGTTTCCCCTCTGACCTCAACCTAACCCTCCTCTTCCTCCGGATAGAGCTCCCTCTCCCAGTTCTCCCTGGCTAGGAACCTGGCCATCCTCCCGCTGGAGTGGCAGCTACCTGGAGTCCCTCTGACCACCTCGTCTATGGCAACTAGGACAGAGAGAAAGCCATCCACTACCAACACTTCGACACAGGCGCAGACAGAAACACAGACAACAGATATGAACACAGACACACAGACCACTGCCACCTCTCAGAGACAGATCTCCATGGTGACCACCCAGTCATCAGAGACCATGACAGAGGTTCACACATCAGACTCAAGCACCCAGAACTCCACTCCTGACATGGCACTGACCCCTGAGAGCACTAAGGACATGATCGCTGCTGATGAGGATGTGAAACTGACTCTGCTGAAGATTTGATCTCCACCCTAACAGACACCTCTATGGAGAAATCCGTCCAGTAGGCCTAATGAACATTTCAATATAGCAAAAGCTATACTATGATCAATTAATAAAAACAGTTAATATTTCTGCAGCAAATGTTCACTACTGTTGATATGTGAAGCAGCATGCTTAGGTTAGGCATATGTGTTTGAATTCACCAAAAATAATAAATAAACCAAAAATATATCAAACCACTACAGGTAGGGGAGAGTGAATACATCAGCATTGAGTTCATTTGGTCAATAATGATCTATGGGCATATTACATTCTGTAATATATGAAATAACAATCACCCACAGTGAATACAAAGCAGACATGTTCTATGTTCTCCCTCCGTCCTTCCCTCCCATGTCCTGATGAGGTTTAGATTGTCTTGTTATCCACCCATTCAACTGTTTAGCATTTTAATAACGCCTCGCAATCTCAGGGCCTAATTATTTTTGATTCACATGCTTAAAATAGAGCCCACATATCACCACATATCTGAGCGGCCTGAAGGTGCTGTGTTACTGGTGGGTTTCCAACAGATTACAGGGAGATTGGTGAAATAAGTCAACCTAAATAGGGACGATAGGAACATTATCATACTACAGCCTCATTCTCTTTGCCTATATTACAGCAGGGAGGATATATTGCTGTCATCAGAGTAATGGATTACCACACATACTGTATGTACCTCATGTTTTCACACATCATGATGTAGTCCTTGTAAGATAACTCTGGAGCGTGATCTTGTCGTTTTATCACCTTGAAGGGTGACAGAATAGTGAGCTTTATCCATGACTTTGAGAATGTAGGTATTTTATGAATTCTCACAGGTACGATTTCTGTCAAACTGCACTTTTCTGTCTCTGTCATGCCTGCGGTCACCAGATGTACAGCCTCCCCAGAGCTGCATATTCCAGTGGCCTACATGCATGGATAATGAGCTGAGAGAAGTAGTTGCAGCACATCGTTTTAGGCTACAGCCAAGCTCTATCTTTAACCTGAGAAACATCTTAGTCCTACATGAGTGCACTCTCCACAACAAAGACCAGCCTGACATCAACATACTGTTGATAAAGTAGACATTGAATTAAATCAACATAACATAGACACTGTACATGTATTTTTGATGATTGTTAATCTAGAAAAGACGCAGAACATATTAACTCTGAAAGGGGAGAGAGAGAAGAGAGAGGGGGATGAATGGGTGGATAAAGAGGAGAGACAGTACAAGGGATTGTGAGATGTGTCCATTTATGAATTCAAATATTCAACTCCCCAATAAGAGGATCAAAGGTTCACCCAGGTGTACAAACAAACAGACATGCATGTACATACAGACATGCACGGACACACACCTACACACACAAAAACACACACGCACACACCCACTCCTCTATCCACATGAAGTGGTCAGGGCATCACAGTGATCTAGTTACAAGGACATTGAGAGAAGCCATTTCTCTGCTCTAGAGACTGTAACATTGATGAGGTTCACTGGACGCTCAAACACACCTCCAACATGTCCGTGAAATAAAAGATTACATCATCATTTTAATCCAAGTACTTTTCATATGAATGCACAGTTAGATAAGTATTACTACAGTGAGGACAATTAATAGAGATCCACACTCTTTTCACACTTCGGTAGGCTATCTATGCCAGGGGCTATTCTAGATCCTGAGCTATGAGTATCCCTTGACCTGGCCGAGCTCCCCTCACTGTACTGTAACACCAGGCTAACACCTATCAAGAGTAATCATGGCTTTAAGTGACCAGTCTATCCTCAGGGGGATACTCCTGACAACACACTGACAGCCAGGCTCTATTACGGTCTGTCAGCTGCTGTTTTTGCTGGCTCTGTCTTTACCCTGCTCATAGGACATGATGGACAGTAAGTGTGTGTGTGTGTGTGCGTGTGTGTGTGTGTGTGTGTGCGTGCGTGCGCTTGCGTACATGCGCTCATGCCTATGCATGCATGCCTATGTTTGTGTGTGTCCGTGTCTGCATTAATGTGTGTGTGCATGCGTTCCTATGCATGCATGCATGGGTGCACATGCATATCTGTGTGTGTGTGTGTATGTGTGTGTGTATGTGTGTGTGTGTGTGTGTGTATGACTGAGGGCTGGAATGAACAGTCAACTGTTTCTCATTAGTGTCTAGCTGCAGAGGGAGAGCAATAAGACAGTGATGTATGAATGTCCCCTGAGCAATCATAGACACTATGAGCCATCATGGGAAGATACAGGGAAGAATATATACAGCTTGGTACGAGACTCTGAAACAATGAATGGGTTTGATAGACAAAACATTTTTATACTCTACTACAGTGTTTCCCAACTCCGGTCCTCGAGTACACCCAACCAGTGGAGGCTGCTGAGGGGAGGACAGCTCATAATAATGTCGGAATGGAGTAAATGGAATGGTATCAAACACATGGTTTTTATCTGTTTGATACCATTCCATTCACTCCATTCCAGCCATTCCACTCCAGCCATTATTATGAGCCGTCCTCCCCTGAGCAGCCTCCACTGCCCCCAACAATACATATCTTGTTGTGGCCCCGGAGAAGCACACCTGATTGTACTTGTCAACTAATCATCAAGCCCTTGACATTTGAATCAGGTGTTTTTGTCCAGGGCTACAATACAAATGTGTACTGGAGGAGGGAAAAACTGTGATAATATAATACTACATGATACAGATTCTCATTCTCTCTCTCTCTCTCTCTCTCTCTCTCTCTCTCTCTCTCTCTCTCTCTCTCTCTCTCTCTCTCTCTCTCTCTCTCTCTCTCTCTCTCTCTCTCTCTCTCTCTCTCTCTCTCTCTCTCTCTCTCTCTCTCTCTCTCTCTCTCTCCTATCTTTCTCTCTTCCTCTGAACCGTAGAGTTGTATTGTTAATTCCACAGACATCGCTCTGTCAGTGAGACCCCATGAAACACATAGCATCTCTCCATCCCTACACTGGGGAGTGGGGAGCCCTGAGGACCTACTTTGAAGTTCTCCACAGGCTAGTCGTTTACTGGTGGAGCACACTGATGGAAGGTAGAGGGGGATGGGGAGGTATGGAAAGAGAGAGAGAGAGAGAGAGAGAGAGAGAGAGAGAGAGAGAGAGAGAGAGAGAGAGAGAGAGAGAGAGAGAGAGAGAGAGAGAGAGAGAGAGAGAGGATTATTAGAGGATGATGATAGAGATATTAAAGTAATCCATTGGTAGAGCTAATGTATTTCCACACCTTCCACTTCCTGTCCAGGAAGACACAGTGAGTGAGATTGAACAGGTTGCCAGTATTAAACCCCATCTCTTTCACTCCTCCTCATCAACGGCAAACATCCATTAGCCATTCTGAGACACACTTAGCTGATTCCTTTGATGATACAGCAGTAGCAATACAAGGATATAACATCTATAGAAGAGTCAGGAACGCTTATGGAGGAGGTGTTGCTGTATATATTCAGAGCAATTTCCCTGTAATGCTTAGAGAATATTTTATGTCAAGTGTTATTGAAGTGTTGTGGTATAAGGGATCGGGGTTTGGCTGGGTCTAGACAGAGTCTGACACTCCCCCGATCTACAGAGAGGGGGAGTCATCAGACTCGATCTGTTTCACCTGAGTTCTGAGCACACCTGTCAGTAATTAGAGTAGGATATAAGGTGTGCTCAGAAGTTCAGTTGGTGCGAGGTATTATTCCATTGTGACTTGCTAAGCGTTTTGTTCAGAGAGAGAGAGAGTTTGTTGTTTTTGATTACCAGTGTATCCGACCTGTGCTTCGTTGTTTGACTCCCCGAATTGCTTAATCCTATGCTTGTCTATCCCAGTGATTACCGTACTCTGATCCTGTGCCTGTGCCCTCGACTACGACTACGCCCGCTCCCTTGGTACCTCTGCCTGTCTCTGCCTTGCCCGGTTTTGACCACAGCTCGCCCGACCACGATTAAGCAATTCCCTTGTCTGTACTTTAATAAAACATCGCAATTCTGCGATTGGATCTTACCACTCTGTCCGAGTATTCATTACATGTGGTTGCAGGATCACTTGGCACATCTGAAGCCTTTCCTTTTGGGGTGTTGCTATAGGCCACCAAGTGCTAACAGTCAGTATCTAAATAATGTTTGTGAAATGCTTGATAGTGTATGTGATGTAAACAGAGAGGTTTTCATCAAGTCGTCCACACAAAAGGAAGCTTCTCACTGTAACCAGTGCCTGTAATCTGGTTCAGGTTAATAATCAACCTACCAGGCTGTTTACAAACACTACAGGAACAAAATTATCCACATGTTTTTTTTAAAATTATTATTACATTTTTACTAATACTGTAGAACTTTGTTCTAAAGCTGTATCTGTACCCATTGGATGCAGTGGCTATATCCAGGAAAGCCAAAGTTCCAAAAGCTGGTCCTAAAATAGTGTATAAGAGATCATACAAAAGATTTTGCTGTGACTCATGTGGATGATGTTGAAAATATTTGTTGTTCTGATGTGGAGCCTACAGATGATGCACTTTATGAATTTCTGAAATTGCTTCTTCCAATTATTGATAAACATGCACATGTTAAGAAACTGACTGTTAGAACTATTAAGGCTCCATGGATTGACAAGGAATTAAATAACTGTATGGTTGAAAGAGATGGGGAAAAAGGAGTGGCTGATAAGTCTGGCTGCAAATCTAACTGGCTGACTTACTGCAAATTGAGAAATTATGTGACAATCAACATGTACTGCACTGACACAAATGACTGATGAATGGTTGAAAGAAATTGATAATAAGAAGATTGTGGGAGCTGTACTGTTAGATTTCAGTGCAGCCTTCGATATTATTCACCATAACCTGTTGTTGAGAACATGTATGTATTATGGCTTTTCAAGCTCTGTCATATCGTGGATTCAGAGCTATCTATCAAATAGAACTCACGGAAATGTCTCTAATGTCAAACATAAAGTGTGGTGTACCGCAGGGCAGCTCTCTAGGCCCTCTACTCTTTTCTATTAACACCAATGACCTGCCACTGCCATTAAACAAAGCATGTGTGTCCATATATGCTGATGATTCAACCATATACACATCAGCAACCACAGCCAATAAAGTCACTAAAACTCTTAGTAAAGAGTTGCAGTCAGTTTTGGAATGGGTGGCCAGTAATAAACTGGTCCTGAACATCTATAAAACTAAGAGCATTGTATTTGGTACAAATCCTTCCCTACGTTCTAGACCTCAGCTGAATCTGGTAATGAATGGTGTGGCTGTTGAACAAGTTGAGGAGACTAAATTACTTGGTGTTACCTTAGATTGTAAACCATCATGGTCAAAACATATAGATTCAATGGTTGTAAAGATGGGGAGAGGTCTGCTTTTTTGACACCACACTCCAAAAAGCAATTCCTGCAGGCTCTAGTTTGATCTTATCTTGATTATTGTCCAGTCATATGGTCAAGTGCTGCAAAGAAAGGCCTAGTTAAGCTGCAGCTAGTCCAGAACAGAGCGGCATATCTTGCTCTTCATTGTAGTCAGAGGGCTAATATTAATACTATGGCTGAGGAAAGACTGACTGCATCACATCTTGTTTTATAAGAAACATTAATGTGTTGGAAATCCCAAATTGTTTGCATAGTTAACTTACACATAGCACTGACACACACACACTTACCCCACCAGACATGCCACCAGGGGTCTTTTCACACTCCCTGGGTCCAGAACAAATTCAAGGAAACATACAGTATTATTTTATCCATCTCATATAGCGCAGCTAAAGTGAACAGCAAACCTGGTTTCAAAAAAACTAATAAAGCAACAACTCTTGGCACCACGCCACTCCCCCATGTGGCCTACTTGTTGTGTGTACAGTCGTGGTCAAATGTTTTGAGAATGACACAAGTATTGGTCTTCACAAAGTTTGCTGCTTCAGTGATATGAGATATTTTTGTCAGATGTTACTATGGTATACTGAAGTATAATTACAAGCATTCCATAAGTGTCAAAGGCTTTTATTGACAATTACATTAAGTTTATGCAAAGAGTCAATATTTGCTGTGTTGATCCTTCTTTTTCAAGACCTTTGCAATCCGCCCTGGCATGCTGTCAATTAACTTCTGGGCCACATCCTGACTGATGGCAGCCCATTCTTGCATAATCAATGCTTGGAGTTTGTCAGAATTTGTGGGGTTTTGTTTGTCCACCCGCCTCTTGAGGATCGACCACAAGTTCTCAATGGGATTAAGGTCTGGGGAGTTTCCTGGCAATGGACCCAAAATGTCGATGTTTTGTTCCCCGAGCTACTTAGTTATCACTTTTGCCTTATGGCAAGGTGCTCCATCATGCTGGAAAAGCAACTGTTCTTGGATGGTTGGGAGAAGTTGCTCTCGGAGGATGTGTTGGTACCATTCTTTATTCATGGCTGTGTTCTTAGGCAAAGTTGTGAGTGAGCCCACTCCCTTGGCTGAGAAGCAACCCCACACATGAATGGTCTCAGGAAGCTTTACTGTTGGCATGACACAGGACTGATGGTAGCGCTCACCTTGTCTTCCCCAGACAAGGTGTTTTCCGGATGCCCCAAACAATCGGAAAGGGGATTCATCAGAGAAAATGACTTTACTCCAGTCCTCAGCAGTCCAATCCCTGTACCTTTTGCAGAATATCAGTCTGTCCCTGATGTTTTTCTTGGAGATGCACTCACACCTGCCTGCTGCCATTCCTGAGCAAGCCTTGCACTGGTGGTGCCCCGATCCCGCAGCTGAATCAACTTTAGGAGACGGTCCTGGCGCTTGCTGGACTTTCTTGGGTGCCCTGAAGCCTTCTTCACAACAATTGAACCTCTCTCCTTGAAGTTCTTGATGATCCGATAAATGGTTGATTTAGGTGCAATCTTACTAGCAGCAATATCCTTGCCTGTGAAGCCCTTTTTGTGCAAAGCAATGATGATGGCACGTGTTTCCTTGCAGGTAACCATGGTTAACAGAGGAAGAACATGATTTCAAGCACCACCCTCCTTTTAAAGCTTCCAGTCTGTTATTCTAACTCAATCAGCATGACAGAGTGATCTGTCATGCTAATTATATTATTATAATATTATTATAATATTATTATAATTATTATTATTATATTATTATTATTATTATTATTATTATTATTATTATTATTATTATTATTATTATTATTATTATATTATCTCCAGCCTTGTCCTCGTCAACACTCTCACCTGTGTTAATGAGAGAATCACTGACATTGAGGTGCAGGTCAATTTGTAACATTTTTGACGTGCGTCTTTCAGGATTTTTTTGTTGTTATTCTGTCTCTCACTGTTCAAATAAACCTACCATTAAAATTATAGACTCATAATTTCTTTGTCAGTGGGCAAACGTACAAAATCAGCAGGGGTCAAATACTTTTATCCCCTCACTGTATATGCTAATATATACCATTATAATTATGCAACATACAGTATAGAGACTGATCATATACTCCCGAGTGGCGCAGTGGTCTAAGGCACTGCATCGCAGTGCTAGCTGTGCCACTAGAGGTCCAGGCTCTGTCGCAGCCGGCCGCGACCGGGAGACCCATGGGCGGCGCACAATTGGTCCAGTGTCGTCCAAGGTAGGGGAGGGTTTGGCCGGCAGCGATGTGGGTTCGTTTCCCACGGGGGGCCAGTATGAAAAAAACACAAAAAAACATGTCTGCATTCACTAACTGTAAGTCGCTCTGGATAAGAGCGTCTGCTAAATGACTAAAATGTAAATGACCACGACTGTATGTACTGACATGTATGTGTAACTGATATATGCACACACACACGACATGTTCATGTTTCTAAATGTATGTCAATTGTATTTTGTCTGTAATGTCTTGTTCGTTATGTGTCGGACCACAGTAAGACTAGCTGTCACCATTGATGTCAGCTAATGGGGATCCTAATAAATCAAATCAAATCAAGAGGGGATAGGCTGTGCTCAGTAAACTGACTACAGTGTGCAAGCCCACCTCCTGTCCTGACTGAGCAATTGATTTCTCCAGTCTCTGAAAACTGCATTAGCCAAAACACATTGGTCGAGAGAAGGTCAGTGCCATCATGATGATGGAACGACAAGTTCACTAAACCCAGCACTCAATCACACATGCATATGCATGCACGTACACACACGCACAAACGCAGGCAGATAGGCAGGAATGCATGCACGCACATACACATATATTTGTGTATTGATTCTGATATTACAACACCTTGCACTATTCACTGAGATAACACCACTAGACCAGAGTCCCAAGGTACAGTATATGATTCCCCGTCCTACCTAGTTCTGCTTGGTTTAATGTTTGAAGTTAAAATGTTTATCCTGTAAATGTATAATTGACTTCATGCCGGCTGTGACCACAGTGGTGGAGGTCATAACACAGAGACATGGCTGCCTTTATTTGTTTAGCTACTGGCCCTCACTAAAAGGAATCCAATAAGCCATCAGGATGCACCCTGTGGCCATACAAGTGTTTAGGGGTCTGAAAGGAAGACTAGGTAGAGTGCGTAAACACACTGACAGACACACATAGAAGAAAACACACATCGTCCCTCTATAGAACACTTACTACCAACACACCCACATGTACATTAACCCTCTGAAACACATACACACACCCTGCATTTATCTGGCCACTAATGGTCTTGGCTGGAGGATGAAGGCATTTGTTATCGTCTTCAGGAGAGGCCAAGGTTTGTTCATCATCACTACCCAGGAGGCACCACTCTGATCTCTCTGTGCCAGTCTTTGTGTGCGGCTCTCTGTGGATTCACCCAGGCTCACTGCCCTGTAAAGCAATTTAATCTTCACTGGACTGCAAGAGCCTTACTGCCTTTACAGAGAGCTGCAGGGCTAAACTGTAGCCAAACACTGAACTGGCAGTTTTTTATCGTTTTCAAATTAATGGCAACATTAATGATCTTTACTATCATTGGATAAAAAACATATTACACATGTAACAGTCTTGGGAGGATAAAAGACTCTGCAGCCATTTAACAGAGAGTGAGAGAGAGAGAGAGAGAGAGAGAGAGAGAGAGAGAGAGAGAGAGAGAGAGAGAGAGAGAGAGAGAGAGAGAGAGAGAGAGAGAGAGAGAGGGAGAAACAGGAGGATTCATTGGATAAACGGACTGACATTTTTGAAGGGAATCAATTCAGTTACCCCACTGAAACTTGCAGTTGTGTGTAGCCTATGTTATGATGTGTAGACTATTTTATGATATGTGTTGTACTAAACAGTATATTAGAAAACCATTCATGATTGCTTTACATACAACATTTGGTCATTGACATACTGTATGTAGTCATTTGATGCTCTCTGGTGGCCTTTTAAGGTATAGCAGCACAGTACTGCCTCCCCATGCTCTCCAATACAGATGACAAAGATGGTGAATAATGAAGATGTTCCATAAAGGCTGTTTACCATTTTTTTTTTAAAGGTCAAGGTTTCTGTCTGTGTAAGTGGGCGTTCCGGTTCTCACATGAGAATGCTTTCCGGCATGCATGCTCAAAGATGGTCACACGAGAGAGGGAACACCCACTTACACAGACAGGAACCTTGACCATTTCTTTTCAATGGGAAACTGCCCGATAACAGCTGGCTCTGGTCTACTTACTCCCCCTTCACCCCCGCTCACCCCACCCTGCCACGCCCAATCAGAAAACAATTAGCCTGTGAGATGTTTCGCTTTCTCTACCGTCTCTGCTGATAGGATGTCAGAGCATTGAAAAAGCTGTAAGTCTACTGTCCTACTGATTTGCGTACACTGTCAGAAGAACACACACTAGTAATTAAATAATAGGTGAAACAGTGGAATATAAACGCTCTATTACAAATGAATCTGCAACACAATACAATTGAAATTGGGTGATGTGAACACATTACCCTACACAAGATGAACAGATCCACATATACAGTATGTTGCGATAGTGTGTAATGTAACATTATTTGTAGCAGCCCGCTGGCTAAATGTACATTATAATACTGTTACTAGGCCATCCTGCCCACCAACAGATGCTACCCATGGGGCAATAACACGGTGAGTGAATATTCTCCCAACGTCATATGTCAATGTAGGTCAAATCAAGTAGAAATTTTGCATATCTGTCAATACAGAAGACAGATTAATGGTTACAGTGTATGGAATGGGATTCAATTCAAAACCTGTACTAGATGTAACATTAGAAGGTATGTTTTGTCGAGCCTAGGGGGCAGGAAAGAGGATAGGGAAGGGCTAGAGCAGGTGGTAGGGGAGGGTGTGTAGATAATATCTCAAATACTCCAACTGTAGAATAATTTTATAATGCCTTATTCCACACTATAACAGCTATCTGAGCTGTGTTTTTCACTGGTCCATGTTTGCATTGGTTATCGGTATGCAACTGTCTGTCATCCTGTTCTACTATTGTATGTCCATCTGTCAGTACAAGGGTCTTATGTGTCCTCCAAATAATGCCGTGCTGGTGCTACCCTAGTGCAGCCAAGACTGACAGCTCTAAAAAGCATGGTATACTGTATTGTGTCTAACTGTCTGATTGACAGTGACATTAGGTAAACTGTGGATGATATACATAAATGATTGTGACTAGGTCCTGCTGGTCAGTACCATCTTTATACTGATTCAACCTTGTTTCCAGTAAGACAGTATTTTATAACTTCTGTATTCTCACCCTGAGGGCAAAATAACAGCCATAAAAATCATACCAGCCATGAAAAAAGAAAAAACACAAGATAATATTCCAAATAAAAGCAAATCACATTTTATTGGTCACGTACACATATTTTGCAGATGTTATAGCAAAATGCTTATGTTCCTAGCTCCAACATGCAGTAATACCTAATAATACAAAACAATACACGCAAATCCCCAAAATATAAAGAAAGGAATTAAGAAATGTATAAATATTAGAACAGGGGTGTCAAACGTCCGGCCCGCGGGCCGGATCAGGCCCGCAAACGGGTTTAATCCGGCCCGCGAGATGATTTTGTAAAGTATAAAAATGAGCTGCAATTTTTCAATAAAATAAACTGCTGTTCCAATTGTGTCCACTCGATGGCGCAATAGCAATTGTGTTAAGCAAGCAAACTGTTTATACTGGGGCAGAGCAAATAGGTCAAGCAAGTGCAGCCAGTCCGGATGCGCTACTTTGTTTTGCCCGCGATATTTATTACGGCTTCTACTTTTAACATTATGTGGTTTGGCACCCTCATTGCCCCAATATGTCTCTGTCAAAAAAGAGAAAAGTGGACGCAGAGTGCAGAGTGTTCCAAGAAAAATTGTCATCCTTCTATTTATTCACGGAATTGAATGGGAAAGCTGTATGTTTGGTGTGTTCACAGCATATTGCAGTGCTGAAAGAATATAACCTTCGTCGCCACTATGTGAGTCTTCATGACGACAAATATGACAACTTTCAAGGACAGCGGAGAAGAGAGAAGGTGAATGAACTGTTGGTGGGTCTGAAGAAACAGCAGTCTGTGTTTACTCACAGCCGAGACATCAGTGACGCTGCAGTGAAAGCTAACTACCTCATTGCTAATGAAATCGCAGTGGCTTCAAAACCATTTAGTGAGGGTGAATTTGTAAAAACATGCATGATGAAGGCAGCAGAGATTGTGTGCCCTGAAAAGCACCAGGCTTTTGCAAATATCAGCCTGACAAGAAACACAGTTGCAGACAGGATTTCCGATCTTTCAGTGGATTTGGACAGCCAGTTGAAGCAAAAAGTAAAGTCATTTATTGCGTTTTCGGTTGCAATTGATGAAAGCACGGACATTACAGATGTTGCACAACTGGCCATTTTCATCCGCGGAGTTGATGACACATTGACCGTCACCGAGGAGTTCGTGGAGTTGGTGCCCATGACAGATACAACGACAGCAGCTGATATTTTCACTGCACTCGTCGGCGCGCTGGACAGGGTCGGAGTGGACTGCGCTGTCAGCCTGGCTACAGATGGTGCGCCCTCAATTATCGGGAAAAAAGCAGGCGTTGTGACAAAGTTCAGAGAGAAAGTGCAATCTGCAAATGGAGGATGTGATTTTTGGACTTTTCACTGTATTTTGCACCAGGAGGCTTTGTGTTGCAAGTCATTAAAGATGGATAACGTCATGAATAAAACAAAGCTGCGCTCAAGGCTCACGCACAAGCACTTGAATCACATCCTGAAGTTGGCTGCCACTCAGGATGTGACGCCTGATATTGATGCGCTGGTGAAAGCTAAAAGATGCCAGGTATCAGGAGTCAAATAAACTATGCAACCCCACTTAAAGTGCTGCATGAGACACCCTGATATAGTTCTGTGATCTGTGATATACTTCTGTGAATCACTGAGGCATTGTGTGTTTGTGTGTTGTTTGTCCTCAGAATTTCAAATAACTTGAGGTGTTTTATGATTAATAGTGATGTTGTGCTTTTGGACACACTGTCCTCAGGCTCCAGCTTTATGTTTATATGTTTTTATGTTGATGTGCTATTGTTTTTAATTGATTTTATTTTATTTGTATATTTAACCTATTCTTGACTCTGTGGTTCTTGCACTTGTTTGGGGAACAGGATTTCAGTATTTGTATCTACATTTCTGCCTGAGAAATGACACCCTGATATAGTTCTGTGATCTGTGAAACAGTTATGTGAATCACTGAGGCATTGTGTGTTTGTGTGTTCTTTTTCTTTAGAATTTTCAAATAAACTTCAGGTGTTTTATGATTAATAGTGATGTTGTGCTTGTACTATTTTGGACACACTGTCCTCAGGCTCCAGCTTTATGTTTTATGTTGATAGTATTAAAACAAAGAAAACAATCTGAAGTTGTTGTTTTTAAGTTATATATACCATGATTTTACCGGTCCGGCCCACTTGGGAATAGATTTTCCTCCATGTGGCCCCTGAGCTAAAATGAGTTTGACACCCCTGTATTAGAACGAGCAAGTCTGGAATATAAGTCTCTAAGGTGTAGGGTAGAGTACTGGGTGGTAGCCGGCTAGTAACAGTGAGTAAGGTTCAGGGCAGGGTACTGGGCGGAAGCCAGCTAGTGGTGACTATTTAACAGTCTGATGGCCTGGATATAGAAGCTGTTTTTCAGTCTCTCGGTTCCAGCTTTTATGCACCTGTCTCCGCCTTCTAGATGGTAGCAGGGTGAACAGGCCGTGGCTCGGGTGGCTGAGGTCCTTGATGATCTTCTTGGCCTTCCTGTGACACCGGGTGCTGTAGATGTCTTGAAGGGCAGGCATTGTGCCCCCAGGGATGCGTTGGGCTGACCGCACCACCCTCTGGAGATTCCTGCGGTTGCGGACGGTGCAGTTGTTGTACCAGGCAGTGATAGGCAGTGTACAGTGCTATGGTGATTGCGTCATCTGTGGATCTGTTGGGGCGGTATGCAGATTGTAGTGGGTCTCAGGTGTCGGGTAAGGTGGAGGTGATATGGTCCTTAACTAGCCTTTCAAAGCACTTCATGATGACAGAAGTGAGTGCTACGGGGCGATAGTCATTTAGTTCAGTTACCTTCCGAACCAGTGAATGAAGTTAACGAGAACATCTTAAAGAAATAAAGGGAAGACAAATGGAGTACTTGAAGAAAAACACAAACACAAACAATGCCAAGGTTGCGCTCCCATCCCAAGTGGATAGGACTGCTGACAATGGCAAGAACTCCGCCCGCAAAATGAGAGGAACATTTAAAGCCAAAAGCCACATACATGGAGGATATGTATATGGGAAAAAGGGCTGGGGCAGCTGTTGTTGTTTTGCTGTAAATAGATCTAAGAGGCAAAGAGAACTCCCTAAAGCTCCAGTCAACTGAATGCTGATTATAATCTGTCTGACATGATTGAAAACTGTCCCCATCTCTTACTCCCCTCCCTTCTGCTCCTCTCTGTCTCTCTCTCCGGCTCTACTATCACTCCCTCCATCCCTCTCCCTCTCTCTCGCTTTCTCTATTTCAATTTCTCCTATCGGTGCATGGTGATCCGGTGAGTAACAGTGTATGAAGTAGCCCGTTGCCATGGCGTCAGATGCCAGCCACATGCTGGAGGCAGCCTTGGAGCAAATGGATGACATTATCGCTGGTAAGCTTCTATTTTATTAAGACCTCCTCAAAGACAACCCGGCTTGCAATTACTGCTCTCTTTAGACTGGTATTTGGTAATGTCTTGAAGGTTTCATTGAGATTTAAATATATTAACTTAGAGTAGGAATGTTACATTTTGTTCAGTTCTTTCTAAGCATAATCAAAAAAGATTTTGTACTTTGGATTGTAGTTGAAATGATGAAAGGAAAGTTCCTCTTAGGATCTTGAAGTTTGAGATACTGGGATTCAGCTTGTTCCAACTAGAGCAGATTTACTGGGGGAAACTCAGCAGGTTTTGAATAGATGGTCCTTGTCAGTAGGCTACTGTACATCAACCATTCTGCTAGTCTTTTACGCTGCCTCTCTTCTTCCCCCACCTGATCTATTCCATGTATACTCTATCATTTATATTATATTTCCATTTTGGTCATTTAGCAGACACTCTTATCCAGAGAAATGTACAGTCAGTGCATTCAACTAAGGTCGATAAAACAACCACATATCAATGTCATAGAATGAAAAAAACGTTCCTCAATAAAGCAGCTATCAGCAAAATCAGTGCTAGCAAGAAAGACAAATACAACATCCTTGTCTGTAGTTGTCCACCACACTCTATAACTAGCTCTCTTTCCATATTGTTCAGCTCTCCATGTTTTCTTACAGGGGTGATACATTTCAGTCACCACTGTTTGTCATAACCATAGCAGGATATCAGATGACTCTGTTGGGGTTCCTGTAAGGGGCACAAGAC
>NW_028159144.1:0-36852 GCF_964263955.1 Coregonus lavaretus
GAGAGATAGAGAGAGAGATAGAGAGAGATAGAGAGAGAGAGAGAGAGAGAGAGAGAGAGAGAGAGAGAGAGAGGGAGAGAGAAAGTGAGAGAGAAAGGGGGAGAGAGAGAGAGAGAGGGAGAGAGAAAGTGAGAGAGAAAGGGGGAGAGAGAGAGAGAGAGAGCGAGAGAGAGAGAGAGAGAGAGAGAGAGAGAGAGAGAGAGAAAGAAAGAGGGAGAGAGAAAGTGAGAGAGAAAGGGGGAGAGAAAGGGGGAGAGAGAGAGAGAGAGAGAGAGAGAGAGAGAGAGAGAGAGAGAGAGAGAGAGAGAGAGAGAGAGAGAGAGAGACATGGCATCTCAGAGAGAGAGAGAGAGAGAGAGAGAGAGAGAGAGCGAGAGAGCGAGAGAGAGAGAGAGAGAGAGAGAGAGACAGAGACAGAGGGGGCAGGTTAGAATAAACAACTGTATTTATGACACCAGCTGTCACTGTGGTGAAAAGGCGTGCAAAAAAAACAAGAAAAACCGAATGAAAGAGAGCGAGAGAAGGAGGGAGAAACAGGTTAGGACATGCAGCTCAGTACTCTACTGTGCATCGACAGTAGCATGTCCAGGCAGTCACCCTAGAGAAGAGGCATGCTAAAAACAACCGAGAGAGAGAGAGAGAGAGAGAGAGAGAGAGAGAGAGAGAGAGAGAGAGAGAGAGAGAGAGAGAGAGAGAGAGAGAGAGAGAGAGAGAGAGAGAGAGAGAGGAGAGAGAGAGAGAGAGAGAGAGAGAGAGAGAGAGAAAGAGAGAGAGAGAGAGAGAGAGAGATACTAGAAGCCATAAACATGGTGCCGTGGTTGTTAGTGTTCACAGCTCTACTCCAACCAGCGCAGGGAACTAGAAAGAGAGAAAGGAGAAAAGAAAGGATAAGAACAGAGAGGAAAGATAAACGTGTCCCAGAGAGTCTAGTGTGATGCCAAACCTCTCAGTGCAGCACTGGGCAGCTCTGCGTCCCCTGACCTGGATAGAGACCCAGTGAATGCATCTTACAGGGCAGCCGCCCCACAGAATCTGCCTTTGTATTAACACTGTGTCTGGACTGATAAGATTGATACAGTCAAGTGTTTCATCATGCTGCCTTGTTGTTGGCTTCCAAACTCTTTCCATACACTGTCAAGACACACAAACATCGATCATACTGTCCTAAGGGCTCCTGGTGTTTCTTTTAAACGTGTCTTCTCTGCAAATCAAAAGGAAACGTCATCCCACAGCTTCTTTTGAAGTTTCTTAGAGGGAAGTTTCTCATTTCAGGGTTGGAAAATGTTATCTGTTTGTTCTCTTACAATAGATAACATTATAGTAATTAATATGGACTTGGAACAGCAGTCTAAATGATAGATAACATTATAGTGATTAATATGGACTAGGAACAGCAGTCTAAATGATAGATAACATTATAGTGATTAATATGGACTTGGAACAACAGTCTAAATGATAGATAACATTATAGTGATTAATATGGACTTGGAACAACAGTCTAAATGATAGATAACATTATAGTGATTAATATGGACTTGGAACAGCAGTCTAAATGATAGATAACATTATAGTGATTAATATGGACTTGGAACAACAGTCTAAATGATAGATAACATTATAGTAATTAATATGGACTTGGAACAGCAGTCTAAATGATAGATAACATTATAGTGATTAATATGGACTTGGAACAGCAGTCTAAATGATAGATAACATTATAGTGATTAATATGGACTTGGAACAGCAGTCTAAACAACATTATTAAGCTATGATTATACTGTATATAATATGTAACTGTATAATACAGTCTCAATAACACTGTAAAACAACTGTCCCAGGTCTTGCTCATTCTGGCAGTGCTATAACTAAATAAGTAGCTGGACCAGAGGCAGTCCAAGCTCTGCAGACAACAGTTATGTGGGTTTCTCTCGAGGTGAATGATCTATATATTTCTCTCATTGAGAATTGATAGATTTTTCTAATAGTGAACATTCTGGGTTTCTCTCACGTCACTCTCACGTTTCTCTAGCATAATAGTGGGTTTTCCTCTCATTCCGGTCACGTGGGTATTCTCTTTAGTGAGGGTCAGTAAGGCAAAGCTGCTGTGTTGTGGAGGTCAGAAAGGATCTAAGAGGTTAAAGGTCAGAGTTCACAGGTTAAAGAGAGAGAGAGAGCACTGTGTGGTGAAGTTCTTCCTTACTGCAGACACCTCCTGCTGCAGGTCGGCAGCCTTCTGCTTAAGCTCCTCCCCCTGGACCTCTCTCTGAGACAGCTCCTCCTTCAGCTGCTCTACCTGTCAGGAGAGTCAGTTCCCTGGCTGTTACCAGGACGATAAGCACCACCACCAATCAGGAGCCACGATGTAGGCAGCACGGGGCCAATCAGCAACCAGCTTTGGACAGCCAATCAACAAACACCTTGCATGCTGTATGTCTGGTTCGCTGATCATCACACACGCCTTACAAATACAATATGGTATTTTCAATATAACCTTGGAAAAGTTTCCAAAAGCAGTCAATCATTGGTAACAAGAACACAATAATACATGAACACATGCTTGCCTCTAGTGTAGAGAGCAGGGTGCTGGTTCAAATGGAAAACATAGAAAACTGAAGGCCAGATCCATCAGTCACAGAAGGTGAATGATAATCAACATGCTCTTTAAACAGCCCTGTGTACTGTACTATGTCAACTGTAGTTTGTGGTGATCTGTTGTTACCTTGTTCTTCATGAACTTGGTGTGTGATCTGTAGACCTCCATCTGTTTCACCTCCTCCTCTCTCTCCTCAGTACTCAGAGCCCCGTTAGACTTCAACATCTGAATCTCCTCCTCCAGGTCCCTCAGACCACGCTCCAGAGACTGGACCTTAGAGTCCTACCACAGGAGAACACACACAGTGTTAGACACACACACACACTTCCTCCATGTCCCTCAGACCACTCTCCAGAGACTGGACCTTAGAGTCCTACCACAGGAGAACACACACAGTGTTAGACACACACACACACTTCCTCCATGTCCCTCAGACCACTCTCCAGAGACTGGATCTTAGAGTCCTGGGACGGGGTGTCACGCCCTGATTGAGAGAACTCTTGTTGGTTGGGTCAGGGTGTGAGTCTTCTGTTTAGAGTCTAGTATTTGTATTTCTATGTTTGGCCGGGTGTGATTCCCAATCAGAGGCAGCTGTCGCTCGTTGTCTCTGATTGGGGATCATACTTAGGCAGCCAGTTTTCCTGCCTGGGTTGTGGGATCTTGTTTGTGTTTCGGTGAGTTTGGCTTGTTTGTGTATAGCCTTCCGACGTCATGTTTCGTTGACTTTTGTTGTTTTGTCAGTGTGTATTCAGTGTAATAAACATGTTCGGATACCATGCTGCACCTTGGTCTGACCCGTCTCTCAACATTCGTGACATGGGGGGAGAGGAGGTTAAAACACACTAGCATGCACACACTCACCATTATCGTTATTTTATTATGTTACTATTTCATTTTTTGCAAATTTTTCGTACTTTTTAACTCTGCATTGTTGGGAAAGGGCTCGTAAGTATGCGTTTCACGGTAAAGTCTACACCTGTTGTATTCAGCGCATGTGACAAATATGACACCTTCTTATCCCTCCAGGTCTCTCAGTAGAAAGATGGAGTGTATCAAAGGTGCAAAAGGGTCAAGTTTAAAGAGCAGATGTGAGGGTATGGAAGAAAGGAAGCAGGATAAATATAGAGGTGGAGAACCAGAGGGATAACTATAGAGGTGGAGAAACAGAGGGTTAAATATAGAGGTGGAGAACCAGAGGGATAACTATAGAGGTGGAGAACCAGAGGAATAACTATAGAGGTGGAGAACCAGAGGGATAACTATAGAGGAGGAGAACCAGAGGGTTAAATATAGAGGTGGAGAACCAGAGGGATAAATATAGAGGTGGAGAACCAGAGGGATAACTATAGAGGTGGAGAACCAGAGGGATAACTATAGAGGTGGAGAACCAGAGGGTTAAATATAGAGGTGGAGAACCAGAGGGATAAATATAGAGGTGGAGAACCAGAGGGATAACTATAGAGGTGGAGAACCAGAGGGATAACTATAGAGGTGGAGAACCAGAGGGATAACTATAGAGGTGGAGAACCAGAGGGATAACTATAGAGGTGGAGAACCAGAGGGTTAAATATAGAGGTGGAGAACCAGAGGGTTAAATATAGAGGTGGAGAACCAGAGGGATAACTATAGAGGTGGAGAACCAGAGGGATAAATATAGAGGTGGAGAACCAGAGGGATAACTATAGAGGTGGAGAACCAGAGGGTTAAATATAGAGGTGGAGAACCAGAGGATGGGAACAAGGAGGAGGTGAGGCCTGTTTGATGTTGACTGATCACAGTCAACACATCTTAGTCGTGTGTGTGTGTGTGTGTGTGTGTACAGGTGGCAACACTTCTTAGTCAAGGTGTTGTCTGTGTGTCTATGTTAGTTATCTCATATGACTCACATTGTATTATTACAGTTTCTCACATTCTACAGGAAGTCAACCTCTCACCACACACACAAGCTTGGACAAACACACACACAACACACACACACCTTCATCTTGATGACGGTCTTGATGACGGTCTCACTTTGGCATTCTAAGTGAAACATGAGCATAAACTCTCTCTCTCTCTCTCTCTCTCTCTCTCTCTCTCTCTCTCTCTCTCTCTCTCTCTCTCTCTCTATCTCTCTCACCTTCATCTCGATGACGGTCTGCAGGGCCTTGGTCTTGGCTGATTCAGGGGCTCCTTCATAGCTCCGTCGGTGCAGCTCCTGAGAAGAGACAGGGTAGACAGCAGCATGGTGGTGGTTAACACCCCGAGGAGAGAACATAACAGCATGGTGACTGCCATCATGACCAGCAGGACAGAAGACTGTGTGTTGGTCATGGCCAGCAGGAGCTATAGGGATGAAGTGTCTTTCCCTAGCCGTGATAATTCTGGCTAGCACCGTCGGGTCCATTCCACCATCCCACATCCTCACAAGTCAATGGAGAGTTGGCTTCAAAGCTAACGCTAATAGTGTTCTCAGAGCTAACGTTCAAAGCAGAAAGCTAACAGCGCTCTACTCCTTTAACCTACAACACTCAAACGCTTCCACTAGCGTTTTATGCTAAAACCACTAAAGCTAGCCTTCCTAATGGTAATCTAGACTCTTAATGTGTCTGCCCTTCACTAGTGTACTGTCTCTGTCTCTGAACCAGTTGTGATGTTAGAGAGAGAGAGAGAGAGAGAGAGGGGGGACTGAAGAGAGAGAGAGAGGGGGGACTGAAGAGAGAGAGAGAGAGAGAGAGAGAGAGAGAGAGGACTGAAGAGAGAGAGAGAGAGAGAGAGAGAGAGAGAGAAATCTAAGTCAAGTTGCCTTGCTCCTGTCCTGTGAATGATGGAGGCTGCCTAAGTGTGTATGCATCAGTGGTCCTGTTTAAAAGCTAGAATTGGAGAATGGGAGTTGTACTGAGCGTCCTACAAACAGAACTAAGGCAGCCTCTCTAGTGGAGAAGACATGGCTAACAAAGGAGAGAGCTTCTGACGCTGGGGGCAGTGGTGGAAATGGACTGTATAGTGCACACACACGACGACTGCAAAGGCATGGACACACACACATTCACATCATAGACACACACACAGACTCCCATGGATGACTTTTCTCACATTAACAAAAAATAGACTCTCTGTGACATGTGGATGTGTCCATGTCAAATCATGTGGAAATGTTTGTTCTACCCATCCAATGCTCTCTGGTCTTGGCCATTGTGGAGAGGTTGGAGTCTGTTTGATTGAGTGTGTGAACAGGTGTCTTTTATACAGGTAACAAGTTTAAACAGGTGCAGTTAATCCAGGTAATGAGTGGAGAATAGGAGGGCTTCTTAAAGAAAAACTAACAGGTCTGTGAGAGCCGGAATTCTTACTGGTTGGTAGGTGATCAAATACTTATGTCATGCAATAAAATGCAAATGAATTACTTAAAAATCATACAATGTGATTTTCTGGATTTTTGTTATAGATTCAGTCTCTCACAGTTGAAGTGTACCTATGACAAAAATTACAGACCTCTACATGCTTTGTAAGTAGAGAAAACCTGCAGAATCGGCAGTGTATCAAATACTTGTTCTCCCCGCTGTATGTTAACATTGCCAAAGCAAGTGAAGTAGATAATAAACAAAAGTGAAATAAACAATAAAAATGTACAGTAAACATTACACTCACAAAAGTTCCAAAATAATAAAGACATTTCAAATGTCATATTATGTGCAAATAGTTAAAGTACAAAAGGGAAAATAAATAAACATAAATATGGATTGTGTTTACAATGGTGTTTGTTCTTCACTGGTTGCCCTTTTCTTGTGGCAACAGGTCACACATCTTGTTGCTGTGATGGCACACTGTGAATTTCACCCAATACATATGGGAGTTTATCAAAATTGGGTTTGTTTTTTAATTATTTGTGTATCTCTGTAATCTGAGGGAAATATGTGTCTCTAATATGGTCATACATTTGGCAGGAGGTTAGGAAGTGCAGCTCAGTTTCCACCTCATTTTGTGGACAGTGTGCTCATAGCCTGTCTTCTCTTGAGAGCCAGGTCTGCCTACGGCGGCCTTTCTCAATAGCAAGGCTATGCTCACTGAGTCTGTACATAGTCAAAGCTTTCCTTAAGTTTGGGTCAGTCACAGTGGTCAGGTATTCTGCCACTGTGTACTCTCTGTTTAGGGCCAAATAGCATTCTAGTTTGCTCTGTTTTTTGGTAAATTATTTCCAATGTGTCAAGTAATTCTCTTTTTGTTTTCTCATGATTTGGTTGGGTCTAGTTGTGTTGTTGTTGTTGTGTCCTGGGGCTCTGTGGGGTCTGTTTGTGTTTGTGAACATAGCCCCAGGACCAGCTTGCTTAGGGGGCTCTTCTCCAGGTTCATCTCTCTGTAGGTGATGGCTTTGTTATGGAAGGTTTGGGGATCGCTTCCTTTTAGGTGGTTGTAGAATTTAACGTCTCTCTCTCTCTCCCTGACAGTTTCCTTCCCTCCCTCTCTCCCCCTTTCTCTATTGCTCTCCTCTAACTCAACGCTCTCTCTCTCCCTCCCTCCATCCCCCCGCTCTCCCTCCCTCCCTCCCTCCATCCCCCCTCTCTCCCTCCATCCCCCCTCCCTCCCTCCATCCCCCCTCTCTCCCTCCATCCCTCCATCCCCCCTCTCTCCCTCCATTCCTCCATCCCCCCTCTCTCCCTCCATCCCTCCATCCCCCCTCTCTCTCTCCCTCCCTCCATCCCCCTCTCTCCCTCCCTCCATCCCCCCTCCATCCCTCCATCCCCCCTCTCTCCCTCCATCCCTGGCTTTCTTCCCCACCACATCTTCTTTCCCTGCTCCTCCTTTCTCTCTCTCTCTCTCTCTCTCTCTCTCTCTCTCTCTCTCTCTCTCTCTCTCTCTCTCTCTCTCTCTCTCTCATGAACAATATGGTTCAGTGGAGATGAGTCATTCCTACTGGAACTAAAGCAGTGTTATTATGGGATAGATGATAGGGCTGTCCTTGTCCTTGTGTATGAGGCGCCCCTAGGCAACACATCTGTGGCACACAGAGTTGAATGCCTCTAGACACTGATTTGAGGTCAGTCTGTATTGAGTTTTCATTCAAAGGTTATGGTTAGAACTGGGCTGTAGCCAGAGTAGACTGCATCTGGAAACTGATCATGTTTAAGGTCAGTATGTATCCCTAAAAGTTATGGTTAACCCTGGGCTTTAGGCAGTGTTGACTGCCCCTGGACACTGGTAAGGTCAGCTTTATCACCTAAAGGTTATGGTTAGCAGAGGGTGGAATGAGGGCTGCTCTGGGCTCACAGCATGGCATCTTGTCTGGTCAATACAGTCATGAAGACAAAGACAAATACTTTTTCTCAGCTTCCCAAACTTTTTCACCCATGCCCCCCTTTCATCACTGTGGAACATCACGTTTATTTAGCAGGGGTATACTTAATTTGCACTGTGTGGATGAATTCTCGAGACATAACCAAAGCTGTTATGAAACACTGGCGTGGCTGTGAACCTGGTACAGTTCCTCCTCTCCCCACTAGATGTCAGAGTGGTCCTACAGTTGCTCTGAGGCTGGAGGAGGTTAACAGGTGTCTGTGCTACTGCCTGACCAGAATACAGAACAAGAGAATGAAGAGATTCCCGACCTGTCAGAGTGTGGGTCTGAATGCTGATCAGACTGACTCTCTGTCCTCCTCCTCTATCTCTCTCCTCTGCTGTCGTTCTGGCAAGGCAAGGTCTATAGTAAATGGGTGGTATTTTGGTAAGGCAAGGTCTGTGTATAGTAAAGGGGTGGTATTTTGGTAAAGCAAGGTCTGTGTATAGTAAAGGGGTGGTATTTTGGCAAGGCAAGGTCTGTGTATAGTAAAGGGGTGGTATTTTGGTAAAGCAAGGTCTGTGTATAGTAAAGGGGTGGTATTTTGGCAAGGCAAGGTCTGTGTATAGTAAAGGGGTGGTATTTTGGTAAGGCAAGGTCTGTGTATAGTAAAGGGGTGGTATTTTGGTAAAGCAAGGTCTGTGTATAGTAAAGGGGTGGTTTTCTGGCAAGGCAAGGTCTGTGTATAGTAAAGGGGTGGTATTCTGGCAAGGCAAGGTCTGTGTATAGTAAAGGGGTGGTATTCTGGCAAGGCAAGGTCTGTGTATAGTAAAGGGGTGGTATTCTGGCAAGGCAAGGTCTGTGTATAGTAAAGGGGTGGTATTTTGGTAAGGCAAGGTCTGTGTATAGTAAAGGGGTGGTATTTTGGTAAGGCAAGGTCTGTGTATAGTAAAGGGGTGGTATTCTGGCAAGGCAAGGTCTGTGTATAGTAAAGGGGTGGTATTTTGGTAAGGCAAGGTCTGTGTATAGTAAAGGGGTGGTATTCTGGCAAGGCAAGGTCTGTGTATAGTAAAGGGGTGGTATTCTGGCAAGGCAAGGTCTGTGTATAGTAAAGGGGTGGTATTTTGGCAAGGCAAGGTCTGTGTATAGTAAAGGGGTGGTATTCTGGCAAGGCAAGGTCTGTGTATAGTAAAGGGGTGGTATTTTGGTAAGGCAAGGTCTGTGTATAGTAAAGGGGTGGTATTCTGGCAAGGCAAGGTCTGTGTATAGTAAAGGGGTGGTATTCTGGCAAGGCAAGGTCTGTGTATAGTAAAGGGGTGGTATTCTGGCAAGGCAAGGTCTGTGTATAGTAAAGGGGTGGTATTCTGGCAAGGCAAGGTCTGTGTATAGTAAAGGGGTGGTATTCTGGCAAGGCAAGGTCTGTGTATAGTAAAGGGGTGGTATTCTGGCAAGGCAAGGTCTGTGTATAGTAAAGGGGTGGTATTCTGGCAAGGCAAGGTCTGTGTATAGTAAAGGGGTGGTATTTTACACTAATGGTTGATTCGGGCAGGGGGATATCCCTTTAGAGTTTGACTAGGGGCTCCCAGGTTTGAGTGTGTTGCATTTGTAAGGGCTCTTGAAGTAGAGTTGTAATTAATGAAGTTATCTGTGGGGCTCTGTGGTAACAGTGGGATGTTTACATGAGTGACCTGCACATGATGACACTCTGAAGGAACTCTGTAACAACCATGGAGTGATTGAATTCTTTCCCCTCCCCTCCTCCGTTTCTCTCTCTTCCCCTCTCCTTCTCTCCCTCTCTCCCCCACACCCTCACCTCTCGTAGGGCGTTGGTCTCCTTGTCTTTCTGTTCCAGTAGACTGTCTAGGTGGTGGATGTGCATCTCAGCCTCAGCCAGTCTCCTGGTCCTCTCATGGTCCTCCTCTGAGGCCTTGGCTGACAGACCTGGAATACACACCATAGTGATGGTTTTAAGAGTGTGTGTGTGTGTGTGTGTGTGTGTGTGTGTGTGTGTGTGTGTGTGTGTGTGTGTGTGAGTGTGTGAGTGTGTGTGTGTGTGTGTGTGTGTGTGTGTGTGTGTGTGTGTGTGTGTGTGTGTGTGTGTGTGTGAGTGTGTGTGTGTGTGTGTGTGTGTGTGTGTGTGTGTGTGTGTGTGTGAGTGTGTGAGTGTGTGTGTGTGTGTGAGAGATCCCCACCATACCTTTGCTCTGCAGCATCTCCAGTAGTTTCTTGATAGACTGGTCTCTGGCCCCCAGGGTCTGTTTCTGACTGTCTATCCTCATCTCCATCTCCTCCAGGGTCTTCCTCAGGAGGAACAACTCTTTGGCCTGGAGGTTGCAATCAATAGAATTCAACTCAATTCAACCAAACTGTATTTTCCTTGGCCTAGAGGTTAGATTGAATTCAATAAAATTGTATTAATCTCTGTGTCCTAGAGGTAAGATTCATTTCAATCAATTTAATGGGAGAACAGGACACACCTCCTTTCAGTAAATGTCAACTCCTGAATCCAAGCTACTTCTCAGCATGTTTTTGTTATTTCTAAATTCACTTAGTTAGCCTAGAGATTAGATTCAATCAAACTTATTTATATCCAATAATTAACTTAGTCTGGATTTCGATTGGATTCTCTTTATTCATACCCATAGGGGAAACATGACATGACGTGATTGGGATATTTCTAAATGAGGTCAGTTAGTTCTTTATACTTGTTTTACTGTTTTATGTCCATTACATTGCATGCCTCAAGTTATTCAAAGTATGCCTTCTGCCAAATTAAATGAAATAGTGTGAAGAACATGAAGTTGAATAAAGTAAAGAATCCTAAATAAGATTCTGATGAACTGACATGTAAATGTTCAATGTGTGTAATGTGTGTAATGTGTGTAGTGTGTAATGTGTGTAATGTGTGTAATGTGTATGTTTTATATCAGTTTTGATCCTTGTACTGTAAACCAGAGCGCCAAAGACACATTTCCATTCTGTGTAAACTTAATGGACAAACTAGTTTTCTTATCTTATTTAAAGTGAACATAGACCTGGGCCCATATCCAGAAAGCATCTCAGAATAGGAGTCCTGATCTAGGATCAGTTTAGCCTTTTAGATCATAATGAATTACATTATATGGACATATCCTAGATCAGGACTCCTATTCAGAGAAGCTTTCTGAAACTAGACCTGACCTGTCGTTGGTGTTCAGCGTGGAGCATGTGGAAGTTCTCCTCAGTGGGTTCATATGACAGAGGTTCTCCAGGTCTCCCTCCACTACAGTCCTGTTGGAACAACTGGTTCAGATCTCTCTGGATCCTCAACTCATCCTGCAGGGCCTGCACCGTCATCTGGAGGTGCTGAGGAGAGAGAGAGAGAGAGAGAGTGGGGATAGAGAGGAGGGAAGAGAGGATGGGAAAGTGAGGAATTAAGTCAAGTGTACAGAAGGAGGAAGTATTCATTGAGTACTATGTTTATTTTCACTGTTACAGTCCAATATTTAGAATCATCATCATCATCATCATATTGCCACAGTAATCATGTTTCTTCATCATCCAACCATAACAGAGAGAGTTAGGCCAACATTCAGAACAAACTGTGTAGACGCTACACAGACAGCCAATCAAGGCCAGAGCAATTCCTTCTCAATCTCAACACCAGCAGTCATCTGACAGACAGGAGACAACAACAATATACACTAGTGGGTGGGTTGGCTGG
The DNA here is from genome assembly GCF_964263955.1 of Coregonus lavaretus. Lineage (NCBI taxonomy): Eukaryota > Metazoa > Chordata > Actinopteri > Salmoniformes > Salmonidae > Coregonus > Coregonus lavaretus. The sequence goes on from NW_028159144.1 coordinate 11,551, forward strand.
TATCCAGATGTTCATACCGTCATACCGTTTCTCTACCATACCACGGTATATGGTATTACCGGAAATGCACACAAGGGGCGCTATTACAAAAATAATATCGTATTTTTTATTTAATTTATTGTTTGCACTAAACAATTTAGGCAACATGGATCTTGATCCAGGAGGGGATTGAATGTCTCTGCTGTAACCAATAAGTTTGATCTTGACATCTAGCCACTTAGCTAGCAAGTTAGCAAACCAAATGCATAGCTGAAGCCCTGAGCTGGATATAACTTATTTGACACATCTTAGATTTCTTATATTTAGACTTAAGCAGTGGAGTAGCACGTGCATAGCGTCAGCATTTGGAAATACCCCGGGATACGGTATATCGCCCAAGCCTACTAGTGGGCAGATCTTCCTGCCGTTCATATCAGTTCCAGTTTGTAGTCCGGCCTACTTCTCTCTCACCTCTTCCTTTCCTTATCTCTCTCCATCCATCAACCCTTTCTATTAGCGTAGACGTGACATCAGACGAAACAAGACATGGTGTCAAGAACTAGATGAAACTAGCTGAAACGAGCCACCTACGATTCCCCACATGGCAGCTTCTTGTCATTCTTGCTAGCTATCTGACCGTCCGGAATCACAACAACACACGGACTTCTGCCCCATGGAGAGCAATAGTAATGGCGTCTTTTTGTAGGCACCAACTCCGCCATGGCTCGTTGGACAAAGCCTACAGCTAATGTCACTTTTTGTGAATTTTGGAGCATTTATGTAATCAAAACAAGCTTCATAATTCATAAAGGTCATTTTAAATGACTGCTATTATCTCATAGAACAAAACGTATAAGATTTCCTAAACCTGTGTTAACCTCAGGCCTTATTTTCAGCCTTTATTCCTAAACGCCATTCTTTCCTCATTCAATTTCCCCATAGGAATGGCTGAACGAACCAGCGGTACCTCATTCAATTTGTCCATAGGAACGGCTGAACGAACCAGCGGTACCTCATTCAATTTCCCCATAGGAATGGCTGAACGAACCAGCGGTACCACATTCAATTTCCCCATAGGAATGGCTGAATGAACCAGCGGTACCTAATTTCTGTTTTTTTAGGACTACAAGCTGGCGAACTGGTTTTCGTGACGTTGTCAGCTAACCCATCTATAGGCCAGAAAAATTGACATGCCACTCCCTATGAAAATGTGGGTTCTGAAACCCGACACTTCAAGTCAGCTCCGCTGAGAGTGTGGAAATGAAGAGAGGACAGACGGAGCTTTCTGGCCTGATAAGGAACGGGACCCTACGGTGTTCACAGAGAGCTTTGGAAACCAAAATGTCAGTCGGAACCTGTCCAGAACCGCTCAAAGTTGCCCATATGGGGGGACTTAACATCTAAGAGAATATTGTATGTTGTATTCAGATCCATGGATATATTTTTACTCAGCTTTGTGTGCCTGTCTGTCTGCCTGTCTGTAAATGAGTATATGAGCATACAGGTGAGATCATAACATTTTAAAGGATTTTAATATTGACTACAGTGGGGAGAACAAGTATTTGATACACTGCAGATTTTGCAGGTTTTCCTACTTACAAAGCATGTAGAGGTCTGTAATTTTTATCATAGGTATACTTCAACTGTGAGAGACGGAATTTGTACCTATTTGATGTCAATGGAGGTTCAATATCGGTGTTCAAATAAATTGTAAATAAAATATTACATATTTTTACTGCCTTTCCATGAGTCCTTCAAAATGTCACAATGTCACCTTTATACATCCATGCTATAAAACTGAATGTCTGGGCCTCCGGAGTGGTGCAGCGGTCTAAGGCACTGCATCGCAGTGCTTAGAGGCGTCACTACAGACCCGGGTTCGATCCCAGGCTGTGTCACAACCGGCCGTGACCAGGAGTCCCATAAGGTGGCGCACAATTTTCCCAGCGTCGTCCGGGTTAGGGGAGGGTTTGGCCGGGTGGGGCTTTACTTGGCTCATTGCACTATAGCCGGGCGCGTGCAGGCTGACTTCGGCCGTCAGTTGAAAGGCGTTTCCTCCGACACATTGGTGCGACTGGCTTCCGGGTTAAGTGGGCGGGTGTTAAGAAGCGCGGTTAGGTGGGTCATGTTTTGGAGGATGCATGACTTGACCTTCGCCTCTCCCGAGCCCGTTGGGGAGTTGCCGCGATGAGACAAGATCGCAATTGTCAATCATGAAATTGGGGAGAAAAAGGGGGTAAAATACAATAATAAAAAAACGGAATGTCTAGAATTCTAAAAGTTGGCCTAAATACAGTATATGGCTCTGGAGGTGACATTGTAGAAGGACTCAATTATTTCAATATTCAAATAATGTACCTATCTGAGGTCCATAATACTGGTTTTCAATCATTAACTTTTTAGAACTGAATTTCAGCCTTTGTTTATCATGTCTCAATAACTGTTGCTGTGTTGCTGTACGAGTTGGAAAATGAGACTAGGATGTTTGTCATATGTCAAGGATATTAACCTGCGGCCAGGACGTGATAAAACATAATGTTCAACCATCAACAGCTGTCATCTAACCCCTGTACACTTGTACACACCTCTGTATCACACGAGACAAAACATGGGTGTACAGTGCCTTGCAAAAGTATTCATCCCCCTTTGCATTTTCCCTATTTTGTTGCATTACAACCTGTAATTTAAATTGATTTTTTTTGGATTTCATGTAATGGACATACACAAAATAGTCCAAATTGGTGAAGTGAAATAAAAAAAATAACTTGTTTCAAGAAATTCTACTAAATAAATAACGGAAAAGTGGTGCGTACATATGTATTCACCCCCTTTGCTATGAAGCCCCTAAATAACATCTGGTGCAACCAATTACCTTCAGAAGTCACATAATTACTTAAATTAAGTCCACCTGTGTGCAATCTAGGTGTCACACGATCTGTCACATGATCGCAGTATATATACACCTGTTCTGAAAGGCCCCAGAGTCTGCAACACCACTAAGCAAGGGGCACCAACAAGCAAGCGGCACCATGAAGACCAAGGAGCTCTCCAAACAGGTCAGGGACAAAGTTGTGGAGAAGTATAGATCAGGGTTGGGTTATAAAAAAAATATCAGAAACTTTGAACATCCCACGGAGCACCATTAAATCCATTATTCAAAAATGGAAATAATATGGCACCACAACAAACCTGCCAAGAGAGGGCCGCCCACCACAACTCACGGAACAGGCAAGGAGGGCATTAATCTGAGAGGCAACAAAGAGACCAAAGATAACCCTGAAGGAGCTGCAAAGCTCCACAGCGGAGATTGGAGTATCTGTCCATGGGATCACTTTAAGCCGTACACTCCACAAAGCTGGGCTTTATGGAAGAGTGGCCAGAAAAAAGCCATTGTTTAAAGAAAAAAATAAGCGTTTGGTGTTCGCAAAAAGGCATGTGGGAGACTCCCCAAAGATATGGAAAAAGGTACTCTGGTCAGATGAGACAAAAATTTAGCTTTTTGGCCATCAAGGAAAACGCTATGTCTGGCGCAAACCCAACACCTCTCATCACTCCGAGAACACCATCCCCACAGTGAAGCATGGTGGTGGCAGCAATGACCCTAAGCATACTGCTAAAGCAACACTCGAGTGGTTTAAGGGGAAACATTTAAATGTCTTGGAATGGCCTAGTCAAAGCCCAGACGTGCCAGATGGGGGGGGGGGGTAATAGTTATGCATGCTCAAGTTCTCTGTTTTTTTGTCTTATTTCTTGTTTGTTTCACAATAAAAAATATTTTGCATCTTCAAAGTGGTAGGCATTTTGTCTAAATCAAATGATACAAACCACCAAAAAATCAATTTTAATTCCAGGTTGTAAGGCAACAAAATAGGAAAGATGCCAAGGGGGGTGAATACTTTCGCAAGCCACTGTATAAAAGTGACATTGTGAAATGATGAAGGATTCATGGAACGGAAGTAAAATAATTTCAATATTCAAATAATGTCCCTATCTGATGTCAATGGTATAAGGAGATCTGGTAACATGAGGTCTAGGATGTTAGTCAACAGGACTGTGACAATACCAGTATTGTGATATTTTTTCCACGGTAAAATGAAATGAAAACACAAAACGCTTTGGTCTTTTAAAAACCTGCTGTATGTTAAATATTGTGTGCAAAATGTGTCGGCTAGATATTTCTGACTGAACACGTTTATGAGGCTGCTTTGAACCACAGCTCAAAACTAGAGGAAAGACGGTTGTTTAACGTGAGAGGCTCAGCCATGTTAGGACTTTACGCCCGGCATGTGTCACAACGCTGACCAGGAAACAAGCCACATACAGGGAAAACCACAACTTGGCTGCTACAGAGCTTTTCATCCCTGGTCTGCCACGCCCATAGAGTGTATACTGTAAAGCCACACCCACTAGAGTGTATACGCCATATCCATAGACCACGCCCACTAGAGTCAATGATTACACCTCTTCCTTTTCAACTGAGGCGTGTGAGAAGTGTGTGTCTATTTGAGCTGTGAGGTGCTGCTGAGACACATCCTTCTGTTGATCAGCCGTGTGCAACTCCTGCTCCTTAGCTGTGGTGTTAATAGATACTAATACCACAAAGAGAATACCACATACAGGGTTCTCCCAATGATTTTTTTTAACAAGGTGGTGCTACTGAGTACAGCGGGATGGAGGACATTTCCTGCAATCTAAAGCAAAGAAATACTCTATTAGGGTGTGGTGCCTTAAATGATAACAAATGAAGTTTAAAAAATCACAGTGGAGCAGCCAGTCCACAAGGTGGCGCAGCGCAACTCTTACATTCTTTGAGGAGAACCCTGACATAGAAAGATAATACCCGACAAGTCATGGCTTGTGTTCGGTTGTCCAGGTCTCAGAGATTCTTCAGGAACTTATCTCTGATCCTACTGAGTGGATCCGTCTCTCTGCTCCTGTGGGCCGCTCTCAGACGCCCGACGGGCTCTGACAGGAGTCCTCTCCCCGCTCTGGACCTCCTGCCCCTGGGCTACGCTGCCGACCTGCCGGCCTGCTCAGCCATCATCCAGGGAGACCTGGAGGGTCTGGAGAGGGAGCAGCTCAGCCTCCTGCTGAAGACCAAGAAGAAGCAGCAGCCGTTGTCAGAGGCGTTCTACCACAATGTGACTCAGGACTGTCAGAGGTACGTTACAGAAAGAGGGTTTATCACCCTTCCTCTCAGCCAGGAGGAGAAGGAGTTCCCCATCGCCTACTCCATGGTCGTCCACAAGAGGATCGAGATGTTTGAGCGGCTCCTGCGTGCCGTGTACACTCCTCAGAACGTGTACTGCGTCCACATCGACCAGAAGTCATCTGAGGACTTCAGGACGGCAGTGAGGGCTATCGTGTCCTGTCTGCCTAATGTGTTTGTGGCCAGTAAGTTAGAGAGTGTGGTCTACGCCTCCTGGTCCAGAGTGCAGGCTGATCTGAACTGTATGGAAGATCTCCTGAAGTCACCTGTCCAGTGGAGGTACCTGATCAACACCTGTGGATCAGACTTCCCCATTAAGACCAACGCTGAGATGGTTCAGGCCCTCAAGCTGCAGAACGGGAGAAACAGCATGGAGTCAGAGACCACCAACGACTATAAAAACAGCAGATGGCAGTTCCACCACAAAATCACCAGCAACATGATGGTCAAGACGAACGTTAGGAAGAGCCCTCCTCCAATCAGCACCCCCATGTTCTCTGGCAACGCCTACTTCCTGGTCTCCAGGGCCTTCGTCCGTCACGTGATGGAGTCTCAGGAGGTCCGGGCGCTGTTGGAGTGGGAGAAGGACACCTACAGTCCCGATGAACACCTGTGGGCCACCCTGCAGCGCATGCCCTCTGTGCCAGGATCTAACCCTTCCCACATCAAGTACCATGAATCAGACATGAACGCCATTGCTCGCATCGTGAAGTGGCATTCCCTGGAAGGAGATGTGAGGAAAGGAGCCCCATATCCACCCTGCTCGGGTGTCTCCAGGAGGTCCATTTGTGTCTACGGGGCTGGAGATCTCCGGTGGCTCCTACAGCATCACCACCTCATCGCTAACAAGTTTGACCCTGAGGTGGATGACGTGGCTATCAGGTGCCTGGAGTCGTACCTGCGCTTTAAAGCTACATACCGTGTATCACGAAGGACAGCGGAATCTGAGAGTCTCTTACAAAAACGATGAAATGTTAAAAGTCGTAAATACGTTCATGTGTATTTATTTAAATATGTTTTGAAATGTTGTATATTTCTGATGGTACTGTAAAGAGGGTTGTACACCTTCCTAATATTGAGTTGCACCCCCTTTTGCCCTCAGAACAGCCTCAATTCCTCGAGGCATGGTCTGTACAAGGTGTCGAAAGCATGTTGACTCCAATGCTTCCCACAGTTGTGTCAAGTTGGGTGGATGTCCTTTTGGTGGTGGACCATTCTTGATACACATAGGAAACTGTTGAGTGTGAAAAACCCAGCAGCGTTGCAGTTCTTGCCACACTCAAACCGGTGTGCCTGGCACCTACTACCATACCCCATTCAAAGACACTTCAATATTTTGTCTTGCCCATTCACCCTCTGAATGGAACACGTACACAATCCATGTCTCAATTGTCTCAAGGCTTAAAAATCCTTCTTTAACCAGTCTCCTCCCCTTAATCTAATAATAATAATAATATGCCATTTAGCAGACGCTTTTATCCAAAGCGACTTACAGTCATGCGTGCATACATTTTTGTGTATGGGTGGTCCCAGGGATCGAACCCACTACCTTGGCGTTACAAGCGCCGTGCTCTACCAGCTAAGCTACAGAGGACCACACTGATTGAAGTGGATTTAACAAGTGACATCAATAAGGGATCATAGCTTCTTTCACCTGGATTCACCTGGTCAGTCTATGTCATGGAAAGAGCATGTTTTGTCCACTCAGTGTATTTTATATATTTATAATTTGCACTGTATAGTTCTGATTGTACTGTATATTCCAGACATACTGTCACGGAATCAGCCGAGGCTGCTCCTCCTCCTTGCTCGGGCAGGTTTCGGCGTTCGTCGTCCCCGGAGTACTAGCTGCCACCGATCTATGTTTCGGTGTTTGACTTGTTTTGTCCTGATTGTGTTCACCTGTTCCCCATTATGTTGTATTGTTTCCCCTATTTAACCCTCTGTCGTGCATAGTGTGTTGTGTGTTATTGTATTCGTCTTCGGCAGTGTTAGTGTGCGGGTTGTTTTCCTCCTTGTATGGAGATGGTTTTCTTCTCTGGTTACTTTCAAGTAAAGTACGTTTCCAGTAAGCTCTGTGTCCTGCGTTTGACTTCGCCTACTGCATTTCACCGTCGCCTTCTGACACATTCATGTATTTCTTCCTGTGCTCTGTATTTACTACAGCAGCAGTGCCATCTAGTGGAACGACTAGTCTAACTGGACACAGCATTTTGTTATACACAAGGTTGGTTTTCATTATAAACTGGGTGGTTCGAGCCCTGAACGCTGATTTTCTGACAGCTGTGCTATATCAGACAGTTTACCACAGGTATGACAACATGTACTTTTACTGTTCAAATTACGTTGGTAACCAGTTTATAATGTCAATAAGGCACCTTAGGGGGTTTGTGATATACAGTGGGGGAAAAAAGTATTTAGTCAGCCACCAATTGTGCAAGTTCTCCCACTTAAAAAGATGAGAGAGGCCTGTAATTTTCATCATAGGTACACGTCAACTATGACAGACAAAATGAGAAAAGAAATTCCAGAAAATCACATTGTAGGATTTTTTATGAATTTATTTGCAAATTATGGTGGAAAATAAGTATTTGGTCAATAACAAAAGTTTCTCAATACTTTGTTATATACCCTTTGTTGGCAATGACACAGGTCAAACGTTTTCTGTAAGTCTTCACAAGGTTTTCACACACTGTTGCTGGTATTTTGGCCCATTCCTCCATGCAGATCTCCTCTAGAGCAGTGATGTTTTGGGGCTGTCGCTGGGCAACACGGATTTTCAACTCCCTCCAAAGATTTTCTATGGGGTTGAGATCTGGAGACTGGCTAGGCCACTCCAGGACCTTGAAATGCTTCTTACGAAGCCACTCCTTCGTTGCCCGGGCAGTGTGTTTGGGATCATTGTCATGCTGAAAGACCCAGCCACGTTTCATCTTCAATGCCCTTGCTGATGGAAGGAGGTTTTCACTCAAAATCTCACGATACATGGCCCCATTCATTCTTTCCTTTACACGGATCAGTCGTCCTGGTCCCTTTGCAGAAAAACAGCCCCAAAGCATGATGTTTCCACACCCATGCTTCACAGTAGGTATGGTGTTCTTTGGATGCAACTCAGCATTCTTTGTACTCCAAACACGACGAGTTGAGTTTTTACCAAAAAGTTCTATTTTGGTTTCATCTGACCATATGACATTCTCCCAATCCTCTTCTGGATCATCCAAATGCACTCTAGCAAACTTCAGACGGGCCTGGACATGTACTGGCTTAAGCAGGGGGACACAGCAGGATTTGAGTCCCTGGCGGCGTAGTGTGTTACTGATGGTAGGCTTTGTTACTTTGGTCCCAGCTCTCTGCAGGTCATTCACTAGGTCCCCCCGTGTGGTTCTGGGATTTTTGCTCACCGTTCTTGTGATCATTTTGACCCCCCGGGGTGAGATCTTGCGTGGAGCCCCAGATCGAGGGAGATTATCAGTGGTGTTGTATGCCTTCCATTTCCTAATAATTGCTCCCACAGTTGATTTCTTCAAACCAAGCTGCTTACCTATTGCAGATTCAGTCTTCCCAGCCTGGTGCAGGTCTACAATTTTGTTTCTGGTGTCCTTTGACAGCTCTTTGGTCTTGGCCATAGTGGAGTTTGGAGTGTGACTGTTTGAGGTTGTGGACAGGTGTATTTTATACTGATAACAAGTTCAAACAGGTGCCATTAATACAGGTAACGAGGGGAGGACAGAGGAGCCTCTTAAAGAAGAAGTTACAGGTCTGTGAGAGCCAGAAATCTTGCTTGTTTGTAGGTGACCAAATACTTATTTTCCACCATCATTTGCAAATAAATTCATTAAAAATCCTACAATGTGATTTTCTGGATTATTTTTTCTCAATTTGTCTGTCATAGTTGACGTGTACCTATGATGAAAATTACAGGCATCTCTCATATTTTTAAGTGGGAGAACTTGCACAATTGGTGGCTGACTAAATACTTTTTTCCCCCACTGTATGGCCAATATACCACGGCTACGGGCTGTGTCAATGAGCTCAGTAAAACTCAGACCCTGGTCACGGCCCTGACCACCGTGGGCACGCTGCCTGCCCTCAGGGACATTTACACCCCTCAGTGTCGAAGGAAGGCCAGGAAGATCATTAGGTACCTCAGCCACAGAGCGTTCACTCTGCTACTGTCTGGCAGACGGTACAAGAGCATCAGATCTCAGACCAACAGACTCCGAAACAGCTTCTATCAGGCCATCAGACTGTTGAAGAGCCATCAATAGCTGTCCGTCTGCCCTGTACTCTGACCTGCATCTCAGAGAGCTTTTTGTAAACATACACCCACACACTCAATCACAAAAAAACACATACACACAAGCTCACACACACACGCACCCTCACTCATAAACACACACACACAGACACACTCACATACACAGTCGTCACTGCTGTCCCATGTATATAGAGACATTGTACACTGGTCACTTCACATTTATACACACTGCGTATTATATACTGTATACACAACAGAGCTCATTCTAGAATATGTATTGTTGTACATATCCTCCCTCCTCTCTCTCTTTCACTCTCTCAGGACAACGAGGGGGCAGTCTGTCATGATTCCACAGGCGACCTGGTTACTAAGCAACATTAGCTATCTGTGAGTGGTGCTGAGTGAATGACTTTGCCTCTCTCATTCACACATAGACAAGAGCAAACACACACACACACACAACACAACACATAACACACAGGACAGAGGAGGAGAGGATGGATCAGGACCTGACTCCAACACTCCCTGACCCAGAGAAGAACAGCTACCTGGACTCACTGTGGGATCTGACTACAACACTCCCTGACCCAGAGAAGAACAGCTACCTGGACTCACTGTGGGACCTGACTACAACACTCCCTGACCCAGAGAAGAACAGCTACCTGGACTCACTGTGGGATCTGACTACAACACTCCCTGACCCAGAGAAGAACAGCTACCTGGACTCACTGTGGGATCTGACTACAACACTCCCTGACCCAGAGAAGAACAGCTACCTGGACTCACTGTGGGATCTGACTACAACACTCCCTGACCCAGAGAAGAACAGCTATCTGGACTAATGTTAGTGTGCCAGCTGGCATAGCTGTGGTGTCCTCAGGCACACAACCAGGTGATCAGCACCCCCTTCACACAAATACTACACACACACACACACAAACAACACACACACCACACACACACACACACACACACACACACACACACTCCTTCCCTTCGGCTGCTAAAGCAATCATTTCTCACCCTGAATTGACTTTCATGCCCAGCGGCATCGCAACTCAAGGAAAGAAAGGCCCATGAAAAGAAAGAGAGTGAGAAAGAAAGACAGAGGAGGTAAAGATGCTATCGCTCTCCCTGCATCCAACATTAATCAGCAGTGTGGAGAGGATGAGAGGAGAGATGGAGAAAGAGAGAGAGAGAGACAGAGAGGCAGAGAGAGACAGAGAGACAGAGAGGCAGAGAGGCAGAGAGACAGAGAGAGACAGAGAGGCAGAGAGAGACAGAGAGGCAGAGAGAGACAGAGAGGCAGAGAGAGACAGAGAGGCAGAGAGAGACAGAGAGGCAGAGAGAGACAGAGAGGCAGAGAGAGACAGAGAGGCAGAGAGAGACAGAGAGGCAGAGAGAGACAGAGAGGCAGAGAGAGACAGAGAGGCAGAGAGAGACAGAGAGACAGAGAGGCAGAGAGGCAGAGAGACAGAGAGGCAGAGAGAGCTCAAAGACATTGCTCCTGCATTTTAAACAAAAAATATAGATTTAGAGTTAGATAAAGTAGGATTTTTTGGCAGGGACATATACAGGATGCTACCCTCCACAACATAACCTTCATTCCAAACCAAAACTCCAAACCTACAACCTGATTTTGGACGGAATTACCTGGAAAGCTTTCTACTACCAATGATGACTATTCTCAAACTATACAGCAAATGCTCTGGCAAACAAACAGAAACCTGAAAACACCATCCAACCTGGAACTGAGTGAGTAATGTTTAGTATGAAGCTATTTTTCACTTTCAAAAACCAAGAAGAAAAATACATTACAATGATATATTTTATTTTATAAGGACTGAATGCTTAGGCTACCAAGCTTAAACTTGCTACAAAGAGATACAATTTCAATTAGCACTGACGTGTGAAGTGAGAGGTGTCAAAGCCCCTGAGCCCAACAATGGCAGGAGAGTCGTACAGTCTACCCCAACTAAATGGAGAGGCCTTAGAAGCACCCCCCCCCACTGTTCAGAGGTCATTAAAATACAGTACCCTCTGAATGTAAAAAACGACAAGACACGAAAAGAGTACAAATTGAAACTTCTTTTGGGGAAGCACGAGACACTTTTTGCTGATTTGTATAAAAATGGGAACATAAGCAACCTTATCTTCCACACAGACCATCCCCTGGCATGGCACAGTGCTATACTAGCACACTACCCCTCTGTTAAGAGGGGGGGTGTTAGCGACGGGTGGAAACTCAGGATACTGGACAACGAGGACTCTGAGTCGTCTAATATTAATCTCTATAAATCTGGAACCGTTTTGGTTCAAGGCAACACCAAACAGTTCCAGCTGGACTTTCACCTAATCAAAGAAATAGCTCAGCAGGAGAAGCTCTCCCTTGAGAAAGATACCCCCACCCCGAGCGGGTCAGACCAGACCTCTTCATTAAATAACCCCACAGAGCAACCCCAAGCAGAAAGTCAACTTCCCAGCACAGAGTACTACTCCCTCATTGAAATGAAGGATAAATTCACCCAGCTGGAGGTAAGGCAGGTGGAGCTGGAACAGCAGGTGAACACACTCCAGTCAGCACAGACCCAGACAACAGTCCAGCACAACAACACCCCCTTAACTAGACCTGGAGAGCTGCAGGTAGAGAGAGACATGTCTGCACTCTGGACTGTGGTGAGACAACATCAACAGGAGAAAGAGCAGGAGCAGGAGAAGAACAGAGCACTAGAGGAGAGGATCAGAGTGCTGGAGGAGAAGGTGAGAACGATGACGGGTGACATTGAACAACCCATTAGAGAACAGCCCATCTCAGATCCTGGCCAAAGTCTCGACACCGCAGCAGAACAGTACACCCTAGACCCTGACCATAGCCTCGACATCACACCCAGACAAATAAATGAAGAACCCCAAGCCCTGGGGACCCCAACCCCTATGAGCAACCCCCCAGTCAGACACCCTGATAGCCCTCATGACGACCCCCCCACACCCACTGAGGACATACACAAGCCACAAATTGTACTCCTTATGGACTCAAACGGGAAATACATACAAGAAAATAAACTTTTTCCAAAACACACAGTGTCTAAACTCTGGTGTCCAAACACCCAGCGCGCCCTAGACCTTCTGTCTGAGGACCGACTAGGATCACCCAGCCACATAATAATACACACAGGCACAAACGACCTGAGAACACAGCAGGAAAGGGTGGCCACATCACTCAAGGGAGTGATAGAAAAAGCTTCTTCTACTTTCCCCAACGCACAAGTGGTTATCTCAACCCTGTTACCACGAAAATACTTCCACCCTGCTACCATACAGCGGGTAAACGCAAGTATTTCCCGTGACTGTGCATCAAAACCAAATGTCTTCCTGGCCCACCACTCCACCCTGGACGTGAACAGCCTTTATGACCAGGTCCACCTATACAAGGCAGCAGTGCCCACCTTCGCCCGGACCCTAAAGGATATCGCCCTCAACCGCAGACCCAACACCTCACACAGGAGCTACAGATCAACAGACACGCCGCCCAGACCAGCGAGACACTCTCCCAGACCTGCGGGACCCCCCCCAGGACCTACACATAGAGGACCCCCGCAGAGAGGACCTACATCCAGACCACAGCACCATCAACCACATCTACACCCCCACCCCCACCATTTAACTCCCCCCCAAGTCAACCATGCCCACACCCCATTTAGGCCCCCTCAGATCAGACCTATGCCCCTACCCACGCCAAGCCCCCCGCTCCCACAAAGAGGGCCTCAACATGAAAGTCACACATACGCCCAGGCCGTGAGCAGGCAAACAGGCCCAACACCCACTCTTACACTAGCCCAAGCCAATGGCATGTACCAGATGCTCAGCAGGCTCTGCTCACAATTACTGGCCTGAGGCCAAACCACACAACCAACAACATTAGACACTTTATGGCACACAAAGCCTTCACTATTTCATCCTGGAATATCCAAGGCCTGAGGTCATCTGCCTTTGGCCTAAAGAGCAGGAATCTGGACTTCACCAAAGAAATCGGAAATACAGACATTGTCATCCTACAAGAAACATGGTATAGAGGAGACGGACCCACTGGTTGCCCTCTAGGTTACAGAGAGCTGGTAGTCCCATCCACCAAACTACCAGGTGTGAAACAGGGAAGGGACTCAGGGGGTATGCTAATTTGGGATAGAGCAGACCTAACTCACTCTATTAAATTAATCAAAACAGGAACATTTTACATTTGGTTAGAAATTCAAAAGGAAATGATCTCAACTGAGAAAAATGTCCTCCTGTGTGCTACCTATATCCCCCCACTAGAATCCCCATACTTTAATGAAGACAGTTTCTCCATCCTGGAGGGGAAAATCAATCATTTCCAGACCCAGGGACATGTACTAGTCTGTGGCGACCTAAATGCCAGAACTGGACAAGAACCTGACACCCTCAGCACACAGGGGGACAAACACCTACCTGGAGGTGACAGCATTCCCTCCCCCATATGCCCCCCTAGGCACAACTACGACAACATAACCAACAAAAACGGGTCACGACTCCTGCAGCTCTGTCGCACACTGGGTATGTACATAGTCAATGGCAGGCTTCGAGGGGACTCCTATGGTAGGTACACCTATAGCTCATCTCTTGGCAGTAGTACTGTAGACTACTTTATCACTGACCTCAACCCAGAGTCTCTCAGAGCGTTCACAGTCAGCCCACTGACACCCCTATCAGACCACAGCAAAATCACAGTCTACTTGAACAGAGCAATACTCAATCATGAGGCATCAAAGCCAAAGGAACTGAATAATATTAAGAAATGCTATAGATGGAAGGAAAGTAGTGTTGAAACCTACCAAAAAACAATTAGGAAACAACAAATTCAATCCATTCTAGACAACTTCCTGGACAAAACGTTCCACTGTAATAGTGAAGGTGTAAACTTGGCAGTAGAAAACCTAAACAGTATATTTGACCTCTCAGCTTCCCTATCAAATCTAAAAATCTCTAACAGAAAACCAAAGAAAAGTAATAACAGTGATAAATGGTTTGATGAAGAATGCAAAAACCTAAGAAAGAAATTGAGAAACCTATCCAACCAAAAACATAGAGACCCAGAAAACCTGAGCCTACGCCTTCACTATGGTGAATCACTAAAACAATACAGAAATACACTACGGAAAAAGAAGGAACAGCATGTCAGAAATCAGCTCAATGTAATTGAAGAATCCATAGACTCTAACCACTTCTGGGAAAATTGGAAAACACTAAACAAACAACAACACGAAGAGCTATCTATCCAAAACGGAGATGTATGGGTAAACCACTTCTCCAACCTTTTTGGCCCTATAACAGAGAACAAACAGCAAAAAAATATACATGATCAAATACAAATCTTAGAATCAACTATTAAAGACTACCAGAACCCACTGGATTCTCCAATTACATTGAATGAACTACAGGACAAAATACAAACCCTCCAACCCAAAAAGTCCTGTGGTGTTGATGGTATCCTCAATGAAATGATAAAATATACAGACCACAAATTTCAATTAGCTATACTTAAACTCTTTAACATCATCCTTAGCTCTGGCATCTTCCCCAATATTTGGAACCAAGGACTGATCACCCCAATCCACAAAAGTGGAGACAAATCTGACCCCAATAACTACCGTGGGATATACGTCAACAGCAACCTTGGGAAAATCCTCTGCATTATCATTAACAGCAGACTAGTTCATTTCCTCAGTGAAAACAATGTACTGAGCAAATGTCAAATTGGCTTTTTACCAAATTACCATACGACAGACCACGTATTCACCCTGCACACCCTAATTGACAAACAAACAAACCAAAACAAAGGCAAAGTCTTCTCATGCTTTGTTGATTTCAAAAAAGCTTTTGACTCAATTTGGCATGAGGGTCTGCTATACAAATTGATGGAAAGTGGGGTTGGGGGAAAAACATACGACATTATAAAATCCATGTACACAAGCAACAAATGTGCGGTTAAAATTGGCAAAAGACACACACATTTCTTTCCACAGGGCCGTGGGGTGAGACAGGGATGCAGTTTAAGCCCCACCCTCTTCAACATATATATCAACGAATTGGCGAGGGCACTAGAACAGTCTGCAGCACCCGGCCTCACCCTACTAGAATCTGAAGTCAAATGTCTTCTGTTTTCTGATGATCTGGTGCTTCTGTCACCAACCAAGGAGGGCCTACAGCAGCACCTAGATCTTCTGCACAGATTCTGTCAGACCTGGGCCCTGACAGTAAATCTCAGTAAGACAAAAATAATGGTGTTCCAAAAAAGGTCCAGTTGCCAGGACCACAAATACAAATTCCATCTAGACACCGTTGCCCTAGAGCACACAAAAAACTATACATACCTCGGCCTAAACATCAGCGCCACAGGTAACTTCCACAAAGCTGTGAACGATCTGAGAGACAAGGCAAGAAGGGCCTTCTATGCCATCAAAAGGAACATAAAATTTGACATACCAATTAGGATCTGGCTAAAAATACTTGAATCAGTTATAGAACCCATTGCCCTTTATGGTTCTGAGGTCTGGGGTCCGCTCACCAACCAAGAATTCACAAAATGGGACAAACACCAAATTGAGACTCTGCATGCAGAATTCTGCAAAAACATCCTCCGTGTACAGCGTAAAACACCAAATAATGCATGCAGAGCAGAATTAGGCCAATACCCGCTAATTATCAAAATCCAGAAAAGAGCCGTTAAATTCTATAACCACTTAAAAGGAAGCGATTCCCAAACCTTCCATAACAAAGCCATCACCTACAGAGAGATGAACTTGGAGAAGAGTCCCCTAAGTAAGCTTGTCCTGGGGCTCTGTTCACAAACACAAACAGACCCCACACAGCCCCAGGACAACAACAACAACAACAACAACACAATTAGACCCAACCAAATCATGAGAAAACAAAAAGAGAATTACTTGACACATTGGAAAGAACAAACAAATAAACAGAGCAAACTAGAATGCTATTTGGCCCTAAACAGAGAGTACACAGTGGCAGAATACTTGACCACTGTGACTGACCCAAACTTAAGGAAAGCTTTGACTATGTACAGACTCAGTGAGCATAGCCTTGCTATTGAGAAAGGCCGCCGTAGGCAGACCTGGCTCTCAAGAGAAGACAGGCTATGTGCACATTGCCCACAAAATGAGGTGGAAACTGAGCTGCACTTCCTAACCTCCTGCCAAATGTATGACCATATTAGAGACACATATTTCCCTCAGATTACAGCGATCCACAAAGAATTCGAAAACAAACCCAATTTTGATAAACTCCCCTATCTACTGGGTGAAAAACCACAGTGTGCCATCACAGCTGCAAGATTTGTGACCTGTTGCCACAAGAAAAGGGCAACCAGTGAAGAACAAACACCATTGTAAATACAACCCATATTTATGTTTATTTATTTTCCCATTTGTACTTTAACTATTTGCACATTGTTACAACACTGTATATATACATAATATGACATTTGAAATGTCTTTATTCTTTTGAAACTTCTGAGTGTAATGTTTACTGTTAATATTTATTGTTTATTTCACTTTTGTTTACTATCTACTTCACTTGCTTTGGAAATGTTAACACACGTTTCCCATGCCAATAAAGCCCTTAAATTGAATTGAATTGAATTGAAAGAGAAGATAGATGGGGGAGGGAGTGTTTTTGTTTTCTTAGGGGGTAGATCAGCTTTAATATTGCAGATAGATTGTAACTTCCATCAATGTAATTGTCTGCATCACTTCCAATCCCCCATATGTTTTTTTTCTCGCAAATATATATATATATATATATATATATATATACATATACATACATACACATACAGTGGGGAGAACAATTTGTATTTGATACACTGCCGATTTTGCAGGTTTTCCTACTTACAAAGCATGTAGAGGTCTGTAATTTTTATCATAGGTACACTTCAGCTGTGAGAGATGGAACCTAAAACAAAAATCCAGAAAATCACATTGTATGATTTTTAAGTAATTAATTAGCATTTTATTGCATGACATAAGTATTTGATACATCAGAAAAGCAGAACTTAATATTTGGTACAGAAACCTTTGTTTGCAATTACAGAGATCATATGTTTCCTGTAGGTCTTGACCAGGTTTGCACACACTGCAATTCGGACTTTCAGCTCTCTCCAAAGATTTTCTATTGGGTTCAGGTCTGGAGACTGGCTAGGCCACTCCAGGACCTTGAGATGCTTCTTACGGAGCCACTCCTTAGTTGCCCTGGTTGTGTGTTTCGGGTCGTTGTCATGCTGGAAGACCCAGCCACGACCCATCTTCAATGCTCTTACTGAGGGAAGGAGGTTGTTGGCCAAGATCTCGCGATACATGGCCCCATCCATCCTCCCCTCAATACGGTGCAGTCGTCCTGTCCCCTTTGCAGAAAAGCATCCCCAAAGAATGATGTTTCCACCTCCATGCTTCACGGTTGGGATGGTGTTCTTGGGGTTGTACTCATCCTTCTTCTTCCTCCAAACACGGCGAGTGGAGTTTAGACCAAAAAGCTCAATTTTTGTCTCATCAGACCACATGACCTTCTCCCATTCCTCCTCTGGATCATCCAGATGGTCATTGGCAAACTTCAGACGGGCCTGGACATGCGCTGGCTTGAGCAGGGGGACCTTGCGTGCGCTGCAGGATTTTAATCCATGACGGCGTAGTGTGTTACTAAAGGTTTTCTTTGAGACTGTGGTCCCAGCTCTCTTCAGGTCATTGACCAGGTCCTGCCGTGTAGTTCTGGGCTGATCCCTCACCTTCCTCATGATCATTGATGCCCCAAGAGGTGAGATCTTGCATGGAGCCCCAGACCGAGGGTGATTGACCGTCATCTTGAACTTCTTCCATTTTCTAATAATTGCGCCAACAGTTGTTGCCTTCTCACCAAGCTGATTGCCTATTGTCCTGTAGCCCATCCCAGCCTTGTGCAGGTCTACAATTTTATCCCTGATGTCCTTACACAGCTCTCTGGTCTTGGCCATTGTGGAGAGGTTGGAGTCTGTTTGATTGAGTGTGTGGACAGGTGTCTTTTATACAGGTAACGAGTTCAAACAGGTGCTAATTAATGCTAATTAATTACTTAAAAATCATACAATGGATTTTCTGGATTTTTGTTTTAGATTCCGTCTCTCACAGCTGAAGTGTACCTATGATAAAAATTACAGACCTCTACATGCTTTGTAAGTAGGAAAACCTGCAAAATCGGCAGTGTATCAAATACTTGTTCTCCCCACTGTATATATACATATCCTTTTTTTAAATATATTTCCCTTTATTACTTTCCAACACCACCACCCCTTCCTGAATTGGAGTAAACTAGTGAACAACAATGCTTAGGCCTCTACTTCCTGCTTATACATACTATATACATTTTATAGATACAGTCAATTTTACAATAATTCTATTTTGTTTGTTTTTACTCCTGAACTTCCTCTACCCTCAACCTCTCCGATCATTTTCATGATGTCCATCCGGTTTGCTTCTATATGCCATATCTTTCTAACTGTGCTCTTTCACAAAAGCTCTCAACCTATAACCGATATACTTATTATGGACACAGTATGCTTTACATTAGTTATCTTGTTGTTATTAGTTGTTGTTAGTTGTTATTAGTCCCATCCTTCAACTCCATTCAACACCACCCATCTACTGTTGAAGTCGGAAGTTTAAATACACTTAGGTTGGAGTCATTAAAACTTGTTTTTCAACTACTCCACAAATTTCTTGTTAACAAACTATAGTTTTGGAAGTCGGTTAGGACATCTACTTTGTGCATGACACAAGTAATTTTTCCAACAATTGTTTACAGACAGATTATTTCACTTATAATTCACTGTATCACAATTCCAGTGGGTCAGAAGTTTACATACACTATGTTGACTGTGCCTTTAACCAGCTTGGAAAATTCCAGAAAATGATGTCATGGCTTTAGAAGCTTCTGATAGGCTAATTGACATCATTTGCGTCAATTGGAGGTATACCTGTGGATGTATTTCAAGGCTTACCTTGAAACTCAGTGCCTCTTTGCTTGACATCATGGGAAAATCAAAATAAATCAGCCAAAACCTCAGAAAATGTTTTGTAGACCTCCGCAAGTCTGGTTCGTCCTTGGGAGCAATTTCCAAACGCCTGAAGGTACCACGTTCATCTATACAAACAATAGCATGGAAGTATAAACACCATGGGACCACGCAGCTGTCATACCGCTCAGGAAGGAGATGCGTTCTGTCTCCTAGAGATGAACGTACTTTGGTATGGAAAGTGCAAATCAATCCCAGAACAACAGCAAAGGACCTTGTGAAGATGCTGGAGGAAACAGGTACAAAAGTATCTATATCCACAGTAAAACGAGTCCTATATCGACATAACCTGAAAGGCCGCTCAGCAAGGAAGAAGCCACTGCTCCAAAACCGCCATAAAAAAGCCAGACTACGGTTTGCAACTGCACATGGGGACAAAGATCGTACTTTTTGGAGAAATGTCCTCTGGTCTGATTAAACAAAAATGGCACTGTTTGGCCATAATGACCATCTTTATGTTTGGAGGAAAAAGGGGGATGCTTGCAAGCTGAAGAACACCGTCCCATCCGTGAAGCACAGGGGTGGCAGCATCATGCTGTGGGAGTGTTTTGCTGCAGGAGGGACTGGTGCACTTCACAAAATAGATGACATCATGAGGAAGGAAAATTATGTGGATATATTGAAGCAACATCTCAACATTTACATGTACGTCATTAAAATGACAACATCTCAAGACATCAGTCAGGAAGTTAAAGCTTGGTCGCAAATGGGTCTTCCAAATGGACAATGACCCCAAGCATACTTCCAAAGTTGTGGCAAAATGGCTTAAGGACAACAAAGTCAAGGTATTGGAGTGGCCATCACAAAGCCCTGACCTCAATCCTATAGAACATTTGTGGGCAGAACTGAAAAAGCATGTGAGCAAGGAGTCCTACAAACCTGACTCAGTTACACCAGCTCTGTCAGGAGGAATGGGCCAAAATTCACCCAACTTATTGTGTGAAGCTTGTGGAAGGCTACCCGAAAAGTTTGACCCAAGTTAAACAATTTAAAGGCATTGCTACCAAATACTAATTGAGTGTATGTAAACTTCTGACCCACTGGGAATGTGATGAAAGAAATAAAAGCTGAAATAAATCATTCTCTCTACTATTATTCTGACATTTCACATTCTTAAAATAAAGTGGTGATCCTAACTGACCTAAGACAGGGACATTTTACTAGGATTAAATGTCAGGAATTGTGAAAAACTGAGTTTAAATGTATTTGGCTAAGGTGTATGTAAACTTCCGACTTCAACTGTATCTCTTAACACCATCCATTTTTGATTTATATTTGCCATATATTTTTCAACTGTACTGTGATGTTTTACAAAAGTTCTGAACCGTTCTATTCTCATTGTTTTTTTAAATAAACATTTTTGCTAAAAGTATTATTATATTATTGATCGATTGACTATGACTTTTCAGATCACCCAGTATTGCTATCTGCAGGGTTAGCTCCAGGTAAATATTGCAATCCTTTAGCCATTCCTGGACCTGTGTCCAAAAACTGGACAGTACCAAAACAAATGATCTAATGATTCTGTCTCTTCGCAGCAAAATATGCAGAGCTGGGAAGATTGTATCCCCCATATAAATAACATTCTATTGGTAGCAAGAATTTTGTATAATAATTTAAATTGAAAATTTCTAAGTTTTGAATCCGGTGTCGTTTTGCGTATCAGTTCATAAACACTATGCCATGGAATCGGTACGTCAAAAATCTCTTCCCAACTATTTTGCAATCTATATGGGACGGCTGTCAATCCTTTGGTCCTTAAATGAAACTGGTATACTTTTTTATTTATCACAATTTTCTTTAACCAATTATGTTATTTTATGCAGGGCCAACAGACAAGTTCCTTACTTTTTCCCTCTTCCACTTTCCTCATCCATTTTTGCGGTAATGCTGCAATTATTTGGTTGTAATTTTGGGTAGAGCAGACATTTCCATGTTTTTGTTAGCTGCAAGTGCGACATAACTCCATCAGTCCTACCTATGATATCATTTACGAATATTATAAATTTTTTCTATCAATTAGTATATTTGAGTTTAACCACAATATTTGTTGCATTATTTGTTCTGTCATTTCTGGAGGATTAAATTGAAATTGCAACCAACTTTCTATGGTTTGTTTTAGAAATAGTGATATTTGGGAGATGATTTCCTTTTCAAATAACTGAAAGTGAGAGGTTGTCATCTGAATAAAGGGAAAAAGGCCATTCTTGAACATTGGGTGAGACAATCTTACGAATTTGCTGGAGAACCAGTTCGGATTTAAGTATAACTTTTGTATGACTGAAGCTTTTAGTGATAAGTCTAATGCTTTAATATTTAATAATTTCTGTCCTCCGAATTCATATTCATTATATAAATAGGCCCGTTTAATTTTGTCTGGCTTGCCTTTCCAAATAAAACAATTTTATCATATAATTTAAAAAACTGTTCGCTAGGCGTAGGCAAGACCATAAGCAAATAGGTAAACTGGGATAATACTAAAGAGTTAATCAGGGTGATTTTTCCACAAATTGACAGGTATTTACCTTTCCATGGTAGCAAGATGTTATCTATTTTTGCTAACTTTCTAATAAACTTTATTGGAGTGAGATTATTTATTTCATTTGGGATATGTATTCTGAGTATATCCACATCACCATCAGACCATTTTATTGGTAAACTACATGGTAATGTAACTGAAGGCACCACGTTCATCTATACAAACAATAGCATGGAAGTATAAACACCATGGGACCACGCAGCTGTCATACCGCTCAGGAAGGGGATGCGTTCTGTCTCCTAGAGATGAACGTACTATGGTGAGGAAAGTGCAAATCAATCCTAGAACAACAGCAAAGGACCTTGTGAAGATGCTGGAGGAAACAGGTACAAAAGTATCTATATCCACAGTAAAACGAGTCCTACAGTGGGGAAAAAAAGTATTTAGTCAGCCACCAATTGTGCAAGTTCTCCCACTTAAAAAGATGAGAGAGGACTGTAGTTTTCATCATAGGTACACGTCAACTATGACAGACAAATTGAGGAAAAAAAATCAAGAAAGTCACATTGTAGGATTTTTTATGAATTTATTTGCAAATTATGGTGGAAAATAAGTATTTGGTCACCTACAAACAAGCAAGATTTCTGGCTCTCACAGACCTGTAACTTCTTCTTTAAGAGGCTCCTCTGTCCTCCACTCGTTACCTGTATTAATGGCACCTGTTTGAACTTGTTATCAGTATAAAAGACACCTGTCCACAACCTCAAACAGTCACACTCCAAACTCCACTATGGCCAAGACCAAAGAGCTGTCAAAGGACACCAGAAACAAAATTGTAGACCTGCACCAGGCTGGGAAGACTGAATCTGCAATAGGTAAGCAGCTTGGTTTGAAGAAATCAACTGTGGGAGCAATTATTAGGAAATGGAAGACATACAAGACCACTGATAATCTCGCTCGATCTGGGGCTCCACGCAACATCTCACCCCGTGGGGTCAAAATGATCACAAGAACGGTGAGCAAAAATCCCAGAACCACACGGGGGGACCTAGTGAATGACCTGCAGAGAGCTGGGACCAAAGTAACAAAGCCTACCATCAGTAACACACTACGCTGCCAGGGACTCAAATCCTGCAGTGCCAGACGTGTCCCCCTGCTTAAGCCAGTACATGTCCAGGCCCATCTGAAGTTTGCTAGAGTGCATTTGGATGATCCAGAAGAGGATTGGGAGAATGTCATATGGTCAGATGAAACCAAAATATAACTTTTTGGTAAAAACTCAACTCGTCGTGTTTGGAGGACAAAGAATGCTGAGTTGCATCCAAAAAACACCATACCTACTGTGAAGCATGGGGGTGGAAACATCATGCTTTGGGGCTGTTTTTCTGCAAAGGGACCAGGATGACTGATCCGTGTAAAGGAAAGAATCAATGGGGCCATGTTTCGTGAGATTTTGAGTGAAAACCTCCTTCCATCAGCAAGGGCATTGAAGATGAAACGTGGCTGGGTCTTTCAGCATGACAATGATCCCAAACACACCGCCCGGGCAACGAAGGAGTGGCTTCGTAAGAAGCATTTCAAGGTCCTGGAGTGGCCTAGCCAGTCTCCAGATCTCAACCCCATAGAAAATCTTTGGAGTGAGTTGAAAGTCCACCATAATTTGCAAATAAATTCATTAAAAATCCTACAATGTGATTTTCTGGATTTTTTTTCCTCATTTTGTCTGTCATAGTTGACGTGTACCTATGATGAAAATTACAGGCCTCTCTCATCTTTTTAAGTGGGAGAACTTGCACAATTGGTGGCTGACTAAATACTTTTTTCCCCCACTGTATATCGACATAACCTGAAAGGCCGCTCAGCAAGGAAGAAGCCACTGCTCCAAAACCGCCATAAAAAAGCCAGACTACGGTTTGCAACTGCACATGGGGACAAAGATCGTACTTTTTGGAGAAATGTCCTCTGGTCTGATTAAACAAAAATGGCACTGTTTGGCCATAATGACCATCTTTATGTTTGGAGGAAAAAGGGGGATGCTTGCAAGCTGAAGAACACCATCCCATCCGTGAAGCACAGGGGTGGCAGCATCATGCTGTGGGGGTGCTTTGCTGCAGGAGGGACTGGTGCACTTCACAAAATAGATGACATCATGAGGAATCTCTATGTTACAGTTTTTATTGCTATCTATCTGATCTATTTCCTTTGTTAGTATGGACTCTTTTGACCTAAATTGCTTTTGTTTTCGAGATGAGTACTGAATTGCATGGCCTCTAAAGGCACATTTAAAAGTGTCCCATACAATAAGGGGATTTGCTGTACCTATGTTATGTTGGAAAAAAGCAGTTATAAATTCCTCTGTCCTAGTAAAAACAAGTTATCATCCAATAGGCTTTGATTAAATTTCCAATATCCTCGCCAACGTGGAAGTTCGGTAAGAGTAATGTATATGCCAATTATATGATGGTCCGACCGCATTCTGTCCCCTATCAACACTTTTTAATATTTTGGTGCCAACGAGAATGACATAAGAAAGAAGTCAAGACGACTAGCTTGATTGAGTCTCCGCCATGTATATCTCACTAGAACAGGATATTTAAGCCTCCATATATCTACTAGTTCTAATGTATCCATGATATTCACATTTTCCTTAAGAGCATGAGGGTGATAGTTTGTAGTGTGATTTCCTTTACGGTCCATTGAGCTATTTAAAACGGTATTATAATCTCCCACCATAATAACAGAGTCTTGTATTGCTTGCAGGGTTGATAATTTATTATATATATTGTCAAAGAAGTGTGGATCATCATTATTTGGTCCGTAAAGGTTAATGAGCCATATCTGTTTATGGTCCAATAACATATTTAAAATAATCCATCATGTTATTATCTGCGAAGCCATTACAATTATAACTGGCTATACTTATTTCACCACATACCATAATGAGAGAGAGGACTTGGCATTGTTTGTGAGAGGGGTGTGTTTGTACTCTGAGTTACACAGGTGAAGAAAGAAGAAAATATTATTTTTGTCATGAGAGAGAGAGAGAGAGAGAGAGAGAGAGAGAGAGAGAGAGAGAGAGAGAGAGAGAGAGAGAGAGAGAGAGAGAGAGAGAGAGAGAGAGA
This sequence comes from Coregonus lavaretus, assembly GCF_964263955.1. Taxonomy (NCBI): domain Eukaryota; kingdom Metazoa; phylum Chordata; class Actinopteri; order Salmoniformes; family Salmonidae; genus Coregonus; species Coregonus lavaretus. Next base: position 36,733 of record NW_028159144.1, read on the forward strand.
GAGAGAGAGAGAGAGAGAGAGAGAGAGGAGAGGAGAGGGGAGGGGAGGGGAGGGGAGGGAGATATGGTGGTAGTTGGAGGGAGGGAGAGGACTTGGCATTGTTTGTGAGAGGGGTGTGTT
>NW_028159143.1:10000-15000 GCF_964263955.1 Coregonus lavaretus
ATTGGGTTGGTGGTCAGACACCCCCATATGGAAATCATCCGGTTGACACTATGAGAACCAGGGACCGACTCCTGGCTCCCGGAAGGCCGATTTTGATGCACTTTTCTCGGATTGGGTTGGTGGTCAGACACCCCCATATGGAAATCATCCGGTTACATTAGGAGAACCAGGGACCGACTCCTGGCTCCCGGAAGGCCGATTTTGATGCACTTTTCTCGGATTGGGTTGGTGGTCAGACACCCCCATATGGAAATCATCCGGTTGACACTATGAGAACCAGGGACCGACTCCTGGCTCACGGAGGCCGATTTTGATGCACTTTTCTCGGATTGGGTTGGTGGTCAGACACCCCCATATGGAAATCATCCGGTTGACACTATGAGAACCAGGGACCGACTCCTGGCTCCCGGAAGGCCGATTTTGATGCACTTTTCTCGGATTGGGTTGGTGGTCAGACACCCCCATATGGAAACCATCCGGTTGACATTAGGAGAACCAGGGACCGACTCCTGGCTCCCGGAAGGCCGATTTTGATGCACTTTTCTCGGATTGGGTTGGTGGTCAGACACCCCCATATGGAAATCATCCGGTTGACACTATGAGAACCAGGGACCGACTCCTGGCTCCCGGAAGGCCGATTTTGATGCACTTTTCTCGGATTGGGTTGGTGGTCAGACACCCCCATATGGAAACCATCCGGTTGACACTATGAGAACCAGGGACCGACTCCTGGCTCCCGGAAGGCCGATTTTGATGCACTTTTCTCGGATTGGGTTGGTGGTCAGACACCCCCATATGGAAATCATCCGGTTGACACTATGAGAACCAGGGACCGACTCCTGGCTCACGGAGGCCGATTTTGATGCACTTTTCTCGGATTGGGGTGGTGGTCAGACACCCCCATATGGTAAACCGCCGGCGGACACTAGGAGAACCAGGGGAGGCTCTTACCTCACACATGGGGGTTTTGGGTGCCCTTGGCCGGCTTGGGGGTGACCCCAAGAGGGGGTCCAAGACCCCACACCCGGATCCATCCACAGGGGGGCGCCACATGTCATTTTAAGCCTGATTTCACTAGGGGAACCAGGGGATGATCTTAACTCACAAATGGGGGTTTTGGGTGCCCATGGCTGGCTTGGGGGTGACCCCAAGAGGGGGTCCAAGACCCCACAGCCGGATCCATCCACAGGGGGGCGCCACAGAGGTCATTTTAGGCCTGATTTCACTAGGGGAACCAGGGGATGATCTTAACTCACAAATGGGGGATTTGGCTGCCCATGGCTTGGGGGAGACCCCAAGAGGGGGTCCAAGCACCCCCACCCGGATCCATCCACAGGGGGGCGCCACATGTCACTTTAGGCCTGATTTCACTATGGGGACACAGGGGAGGCTGTTCACTCACACATGGGGGTTTTGGGTGCCCATGGCCGGCTTGGGGGTGACCCCAAGAGGGGGTACAAGACCCCACAGCCGGATCCATCCACAGGGGGGCGCCACATGTCATTTTAAGCCTGATTTCACTATGGGGACCCAGGGGAGGCTGTTCACTCACACATGGGGGTTTTGGGTGCCCATGGTCGGCATGGCTGGCTTGGAGGAGACCCCAAGAAGGGGTCCAAGCACCCCCATCCAGATCCATCCACAGGGGGGCGCCACAGGTCACTTTAGGCCGGATTTCACTATGGGGACCCAGGGGAGGCTGTTCACTCACACATGGGGGTTTTGGGTGCCCATGGTCGGCATGGCCAGCTTGGGGGAGACCCCAAGAAGGGGTCCAAGCACCCACAGCCGAATCCATCCACAGGGGGGCGCCACAGGTCACTTTAGGCCGGATTTCACTATGGGGACCCAGGGGAGGCTGTTCACTCACACATGGGGGTTTTGGGTGCCCATGGTCGGCATGGCCAGCTTGGGGGAGACCCCAAGAAGGGGTCCAAGCACCCACAGCCGAATCCATCCACAGGGGGGCGCCACAGGTCACTTTAGGCCGGATTTCACTATGGGTACACTGGGGAGGCTGTTCACTCACACATGGGGGTTTTGGGTGCCCATGGTCGGCATGGCTGGCTTGGAGGAGACCCCAAGAAGGGGTCCAAGCACCCCCACCAAGATCCATCCACAGGGGGGCGCCACAGGTCACTTTAAGCCTGATTTCACTATGGGTACACTGGGGAGGCTGTTCACTCACACATGGGGGTTTTGGGTGCCCATGGTCGGCATGGCTGGCTTGGAGGAGACCCCAAGAAGGGGTCCAAGCACCCCCACCAAGATCCATCCACAGGGGGGCGCCACAGGTCACTTTAAGCCTGATTTCACTATGGGTACACTGGGGAGGCTGTTCACTCACACATGGGGGTTTTGGGTGCCCATGGTCGGCATGGCTGGCTTGGAGGAGACCCCAAGAAGGGGTCCAAGCACCCCCACCAAGATCCATCCACAGGGGGGCGCCACAGGTCACTTTAAGCCTGATTTCACTATGGGTACACTGGGGAGGCTGTTCACTCACACATGGGGGTTTTGGGTGCCCATGGTCGGCATGGCTGGCTTGGAGGAGACCCCAAGAAGGGGTCCAAGCACCCCCACCAAGATCCATCCACAGGGGGGCGCCACAGGTCACTTTAAGCCTGATTTCACTATGGGTACACTGGGGAGGCTGTTCACTCACACATGGGGGTTTTGGGTGCCCATGGTCGGCATGGCTGGCTTGGAGGAGACCCCAAGAAGGGGTCCAAGCACCCCCACCAAGATCCATCCACAGGGGGGCGCCACAGGTCATTTTCACTAGGAGAACCAGGGGAGGGCTCCTGACTCACACATGGGCATTCTGGGTGCCCATGGCTGGGATGGGTGAGACAGAGTCCAGCCCTCCACACACAAAAGTGACCCAGCAGGCCAGAAGAAAGGGGAGAGAGAGAGAGAGAGAGAACAAATAATACATGGGCACAGAGCAGCCAGCCTCCATTGGAGCTGCCTGCACAGTGCTGCCCTCCTGTGGGAAAGGTTCACACACACACTCACTCACTCACTCACACAGACACACACAGACAAACCTATTCACTTGGGCCTTCTCCCTCATGCCCTGCTGACATCCATGCAGGCCCACATTGACCTTTGTGACCTCTGGAGCTCCATGCACCTTGTTCTAAACTCCCTGCCTAGTAAAGGGCATCTCCCATGGGCATGAGAGTACAGCTCACTCCCCTGGAGCACCATGCCTCTTTTTAATCACTCTCTCCCTATTAAAACCCTCTCTCCCATGGGCTTGAGAGTACAGCTTACTCCCTTGACCTCCAGAGGTATAGGAGGCCAAAAAAAAAGGGGGACAGAGCAGACAGCCCCCAAAGGGGATGCCTGCTCTGCCCCCCTATGAGACAGGTTCACTCACTCACACAGACACACCTATTCACTTGGGCCTTCTCCCTCATGCCCTGCTGACATCCATGCAGGCCCACATTGACCTTTGTGACCTCTGGAGCTACATGCCTCTTTTTAAACTCTCTCTTCCCATTAAAAGCCTCTCTCACATGGGCTTGAGAGTACAGCTTACTCCCTTGACCTCCAGAGGTATAGGAGGCCAAAAAAAAAGGGGGACAGAGCAGACAGCCCCCAAAGGGGATGCCTGCTCTGCCCCCCTATGAGACAGGTTCACTCACTCACACAGACACACCTATTCACTTGGGCCTTCTCTCTGTGGCCCTGCTGACAGCCATGCAGGCCCACATTGACCTTTGTGACCTCTGGAGCTCATTGCCTCCATCTCTACACTCCATGCCCAGTGAAACCCTCTCTCACTCGGCCTGAGACTGCAGCTCACTCCCTGGATGGCCTGGGCTCCAGAACCACGACCACCAAGCCCACACTCCCTGCCCACTCAAACCCTCTCTCACTCGGCCTCAGACTGCAGCTCACTCCCTGGATGGCCTGGGCTCCAGAACCACGACCACCAAGCCCACACTCCCTGCCCGCTCAAACCATCTCTCACTCGGACTGAGACTGCAGCTCACTGCATGGGCGTCCCCGACCTCCATGCCTCCAGGCCCACACTCCGTGTCCGCTCAAACCATCTCTCACTCGGACTGAGACTGCAGCTCACTGCATGGGCGTCCCCGACCTCCATGCCTCCAGGCCCACACTCTGTGTCCGCTCAAACCATCTCTCACTCGGACTGAGACTGCAGCTCACTGCATGGGCCCCCCGACCTCCATGCCTCCAGGCCCACACTCTGTGTCCGCTCAAACCATCTCTCACTCGGACTGAGACTGCAGCTCACTGCATGGGCCTCCCCGACCTCCATGCCTCCAGGCCCACACTCTGTGTCCGCTCAAACCATCTCTCACTCGGACTGAGACTGCAGCTCACTGCATGGGCCTCCCCGACCTCCATGCCTCCAGGCCCACACTCCGTGTCCGCTCAAACCATCTCTCACTCGGACTGAGACTGCAGCTCACTGCATGGGCCTCCCCGACCTCCATGCCTCCAGGCCCACACTCTGTGTCCGCTCAAACCATCTCTCACTCGGACTGAGACTGCAGCTCACTGCATGGGCCTCCCCGACCTCCATGCCTCCAGGCCCACACTCTGTGTCCGCTCAAACCATCTCTCACTCGGACTGAGACTGCAGCTCACTGCATGGGCCTCCCCGACCTCCATGCCTCCAGGCCCACACTCTGTGTCCGCTCAAACCATCTCTCACTCGGACTGAGACTGCAGCTCACTCCCTCGACCTCCATGCCTCTCCGACCTCCATGCCTCCAGGCCCACACTCCATGCCCGCTCAAACCATCTCTCACTCGGCCTGAGACTGCAGCTCACTCCCTGGGTGGCCTGGGCTCCAGAACCACGACCACCAGGCGAACCGGGGCACCCACTCTTAAGCACCCCTCCCGCGGACACAAAGTAGTCTTAAGCCCGGCCTTCAGGAACCACGCGTACCTGGTAACCCAAAACAAGCTCATCGTACCTGGTAACCCAATTTTATTTGTATTTTTTCCCCGTTCACA
>NW_028159143.1:25000-32500 GCF_964263955.1 Coregonus lavaretus
TGGAAACCATCCGGTTGACACTATGAGAACCAGGGACCGACTCCTGGCTCCCGGAAGGCCGATTTTGATGCACTTTTTTCGGATTGGGTTGGTGGTCAGACACCCCCATATGGAAACCATCCGGTTGACACTATGAGAACCAGGGACCGACTCCTGGCTCCCGGAAGGCCGATTTTGATGCACTTTTTTCGGATTGGGTTGGTGGTCAGACACCCCCATATGGAAACCATCCGGTTGACACTATGAGAACCAGGGACCGACTCCTGGCTCCCGGAAGGCCGATTTTGATGCACTTTTCTCGGATTGGGTTGGTGGTCAGACACCCCCATATGGAAACCATCCGGTTGACACTATGAGAACCAGGGACCGACTCCTGGCTCCCGGAAGGCCGATTTTGATGCACTTTTCTCGGATTGGGTTGGTGGTCAGACACCCCCATATGGAAATCATCCGGTTGACACTATGAGAACCAGGGACCGACTCCTGGCTCCCGGAAGGCCGATTTTGATGCACTTTTCTCGGATTGGGTTGGTGGTCAGACACCCCCATATGGAAATCATCCGGTTGACACTATGAGAACCAGGGACCGACTCCTGGCTCCCGGAAGGCCGATTTTGATGCACTTTTTTCGGATTGGGTTGGTGGTCAGACACCCCCATATGGAAACCATCCGGTTGACACTATGAGAACCAGGGACCGACTCCTGGCTCCCGGAAGGCCGATTTTGATGCACTTTTCTCGGATTGGGTTGGTGGTCAGACACCCCCATATGGAAATCATCCGGTTGACAACAGGAGAACCAGGGACCGACTCCTGGCTCCCGGAAGGCCGATTTTGATGCACTTTTCTCGGATTGGGTTGGTGGTCAGACACCCCCATATGGAAATCATCCGGTTGACAACAGGAGAACCAGGGACCGACTCCTGGCTCCCGGAAGGCCGATTTTGATGCACTTTTCTCGGATTGGGTTGGTGGTCAGACACCCCCATATGGAAATCATCCGGTTGACACTATGAGAACCAGGGACCGACTCCTGGCTCCCGGAAGGCCGATTTTGATGCACTTTTCTCGGATTGGGTTGGTGGTCAGACACCCCCATATGGAAATCATCCGGTTGACACTATGAGAACCAGGGACCGACTCCTGGCTCCCGGAAGGCCGATTTTGATGCACTTTTCTCGGATTGGGTTGGTGGTCAGACACCCCCATATGGAAATCATCCGGTTGACACTATGAGAACCAGGGACCGACTCCTGGCTCCCGGAAGGCCGATTTTGATGCACTTTTCTCGGATTGGGTTGGTGGTCAGACACCCCCATATGGAAATCATCCGGTTGACACTATGAGAACCAGGGACCGACTCCTGGCTCCCGGAAGGCCGATTTTGATGCACTTTTTTCGGATTGGGTTGGTGGTCAGACACCCCCATATGGAAACCATCCGGTTGACACTATGAGAACCAGGGACCGACTCCTGGCTCCCGGAAGGCCGATTTTGATGCACTTTTCTCGGATTGGGTTGGTGGTCAGACACCCCCATATGGAAATCATCCGGTTGACAACAGGAGAACCAGGGACCGACTCCTGGCTCCCGGAAGGCCGATTTTGATGCACTTTTCTCGGATTGGGTTGGTGGTCAGACACCCCCATATGGAAATCATCCGGTTGACAACAGGAGAACCAGGGACCGACTCCTGGCTCCCGGAAGGCCGATTTTGATGCACTTTTCTCGGATTGGGTTGGTGGTCAGACACCCCCATATGGAAATCATCCGGTTGACAACAGGAGAACCAGGGACCGACTCCTGGCTCCCGGAAGGCCGATTTTGATGCACTTTTCTCGGATTGGGTTGGTGGTCAGACACCCCCATATGGAAATCATCCGGTTGACAACAGGAGAACCAGGGACCGACTCCTGGCTCCCGGAAGGCCGATTTTGATGCACTTTTCTCGGATTGGGTTGGTGGTCAGACACCCCCATATGGAAATCATCCGGTTGACATTAGGAGAACCAGGGACCGACTCCTGGCTCCCGGAAGGCCGATTTTGATGCACTTTTCTCGGATTGGGTTGGTGGTCAGACACCCCCATATGGAAATCATCCGGTTGACATTAGGAGAACCAGGGACCGACTCCTGGCTCCCGGAAGGCCGATTTTGATGCACTTTTCTCGGATTGGGTTGGTGGTCAGACACCCCCATATGGAAATCATCCGGTTGACAACAGGAGAACCAGGGACCGACTCCTGGCTCCCGGAAGGCCGATTTTGATGCACTTTTCTCGGATTGGGTTGGTGGTCAGACACCCCCATATGGAAATCATCCGGTTGACAACAGGAGAACCAGGGACCGACTCCTGGCTCCCGGAAGGCCGATTTTGATGCACTTTTCTCGGATTGGGTTGGTGGTCAGACACCCCCATATGGAAATCATCCGGTTGACAACAGGAGAACCAGGGACCGACTCCTGGCTCCCGGAAGGCCGATTTTGATGCACTTTTCTCGGATTGGGTTGGTGGTCAGACACCCCCATATGGAAATCATCCGGTTGACATTAGGAGAACCAGGGACCGACTCCTGGCTCCCGGAAGGCCGATTTTGATGCACTTTTCTCGGATTGGGTTGGTGGTCAGACACCCCCATATGGAAATCATCCGGTTGACATTAGGAGAACCAGGGACCGACTCCTGGCTCCCGGAAGGCCGATTTTGATGCACTTTTCTCGGATTGGGTTGGTGGTCAGACACCCCCATATGGAAACCATCCGGTTGACACCAGGAGAACCAGGGACCGACTCCTGGCTCCCGGAAGGCCGATTTTGATGCACTTTTTTCGGATTGGGTTGGTGGTCAGACACCCCCATATGGAAATCATCCGGTTGACATTAGGAGAACCAGGGACCGACTCCTGGCTCCCGGAAGGCCGATTTTGATGCACTTTTCTCGGATTGGGTTGGTGGTCAGACACCCCCATATGGAAATCATCCGGTTGACATTAGGAGAACCAGGGACCGACTCCTGGCTCCCGGAAGGCCGATTTTGATGCACTTTTCTCGGATTGGGTTGGTGGTCAGACACCCCCATATGGAAATCATCCGGTTGACATTAGGAGAACCAGGGACCGACTCCTGGCTCCCGGAAGGCCGATTTTGATGCACTTTTCTCGGATTGGGTTGGTGGTCAGACACCCCCATATGGAAACCATCCGGTTGACACCAGGAGAACCAGGGACCGACTCCTGGCTCCCGGAAGGCCGATTTTGATGCACTTTTCTCGGATTGGGTTGGTGGTCAGACACCCCCATATGGAAATCATCCGGTTGACATTAGGAGAACCAGGGACCGACTCCTGGCTCCCGGAAGGCCGATTTTGATGCACTTTTCTCGGATTGGGTTGGTGGTCAGACACCCCCATATGGTAAACCGCCGGCGGACACTAGGAGAACCAGGGGAGGCTATTACCTCACACATGGGGGTTTTGGGTGCCCTTGGCCGGCTTGGGGGTGACCCCAAGAGTGGGTCCAAGACCCCACACCCGGATCCATCCACAGGGGGGCGCCACATGTCATTTTAAGCCTGATTTCACTAGGGGAACCAGGGGATGATCTTAACTCACAAATGGGGGTTTTGGGTGCCCATGGCCGGCTTGGGGGTGACCCCAAGAAGGGGTCCAAGCACCCCCATCCAGATCCATCCACAGGGGGGCGCCACAGGTCACTTTAGGCCGGATTTCACTATGGGGACCCAGGGGAGGCTGTTCACTCACACATGGGGGTTTTGGGTGCCCATGGTCGGCATGGCTGGCTTGGAGGAGACCCCAAGAAGGGGTCCAAGCACCCCCATCCAGATCCATCCACAGGGGGGCGCCACAGGTCATTTTAGGCCGGATTTCACTATGGGGACCCAGGGGAGGCTGTTCACTCACACATGGGGGTTTTGGGTGCCCATGGTCGGCATGGCTGGCTTGGAGGAGACCCCAAGAAGGGGTCCAAGCACCCCCATCCAGATCCATCCACAGGGGGGCGCCACAGGTCATTTTAGGCCGGATTTCACTATGGGGACCCAGGGGAGGCTGTTCACTCACACATGGGGGTTTTGGGTGCCCATGGTCGGCATGGCTGGCTTGGGGGAGACCCCAAGAAGGGGTCCAAGCACCCACAGCCGAATCCATCCACAGGGGGGCGCCACAGGTCACTTTAGGCCGGATTTCACTAGGGGTACACTGGGGAGGCTGTTCACTCACACATGGGGGTTTTGGGTGCCCTTGGTCGGCATGGCTGGCTTGGAGGAGACCCCAAGAAGGGGTCCAAGCACCCCCACCAAGATCCATCCACAGGGGGGCGCCACAGGTCACTTTAAGCCTGATTTCACTATGGGGACCCAGGGGAGGCTTTTCACTCACACATGGGGGTTTTGGGTGCCCTTGGTCGGCATGGCTGGCTTGGGGGGGACCCCAAGAAGGGGTCCAAGACCCCACAGCCGGATCCATCCACAGGGGGGCGCCACAGGTCATTGTAGGCCGGATTTCACTATGGGGACCCAGGGGAGGCTTTTCACTCACACATGGGGGTTTTGGGTGCCCATGGTCGGCATGGCTGGCTTGGGGGGGACCCCAAGAAGGGGTCCAAGACCCCACAGCCGGATCCATCCACAGGGGGGCGCCACATGTCACTTTAGGCCGGATTTCACTATGGGTACCCAGGGGAGGCTGTTCACTCACACATGGGGGTTTTGGGTGCCCATTGAAGGCATGGCCAGCTTGGGGGGGACCCCAAGAAGGGGTCCAAGCACCCACAGCCGGATCTATCCACAGGGGGGCGCCACATGTCATTTTAAGCCTGATTTCACTATGGGTACCCAGGGGAGGCTGTTCACTCACACATGGGGGTTTGGGGTGCCCATGGTCGGCATGGATGGCTTGGGGGGGACCCCAAGAAGGGGTCCAAGCACCCACAGCCGGATCTATCCACAGGGGGGCGCCACATGTCATTTTAAGCCTGATTTCACTATGGGTACCCAGGGGAGGCTGTTCACTCACACATGGGGGTTTTGGGTGCCCATGGTCGGCATGGCTGGCTTGGAGGAGACCCCAAGAAGGGGTCCAAGCACCCACAGCCGAATCCATCCACAGGGGGGCGCCACAGGTCACTTTATGCCGGATTTCACTATGGGGACACAGGGGAGGCTGTTCACTCACACATGGGGGTTTTGGGTGCCCATGGCCGGCATGGCTGGCTTGGGGGGGACCCCGAGAAGGGGTCCAAGCACCCACAGCCGAATCCATCCACAGGGGGGCGCCACAGGTCACTTTAAGCCTGATTTCACTATGGGTACACTGGGGAGGCTGTTCACTCACACATGGGGGTTTTGGGTGCCCATGGCCGGCATGGCTGGCTTGGGGGGGACCCCGAGAAGGGGTCCAAGCACCCACAGCCGAATCCATCCACAGGGGGGCGCCACAGGTCACTTTAAGCCTGATTTCACTATGGGTACACTGGGGAGGCTGTTCACTCACACATGGGGGTTTTGGGTGCCCATGGTCGGCATGGCTGGCTTGGAGGAGACCCCAAGAAGGGGTCCAAGCACCCCCACCAAGATCCATCCACAGGGGGGCGCCACAGGTCACTTTAAGCCTGATTTCACTATGGGTACACTGGGGAGGCTGTTCACTCACACATGGGGGTTTTGGGTGCCCATGGTCGGCATGGCTGGCTTGGAGGAGACCCCAAGAAGGGGTCCAAGCACCCCCACCAAGATCCATCCACAGGGGGGCGCCACAGGTCACTTTAAGCCTGATTTCACTATGGGTACACTGGGGAGGCTGTTCACTCACACATGGGGGTTTTGGGTGCCCATGGCCGGCATGGCTGGCTTGGGGGAGACCCCAAGAAGGGGTCCAAGCACCCCCACCAAGATCCATCCACAGGGGGGCGCCACAGGTCACTTTAAGCCTGATTTCACTATGGGTACACTGGGGAGGCTGTTCACTCACACATGGGGGTTTTGGGTGCCCATGGTCGGCATGGCTGGCTTGGAGGAGACCCCAAGAAGGGGTCCAAGCACCCCCACCAAGATCCATCCACAGGGGGGCGCCACAGGTCACTTTAAGCCTGATTTCACTATGGGTACACTGGGGAGGCTGTTCACTCACACATGGGGGTTTTGGGTGCCCATGGCCGGCATGGCTGGCTTGGGGGAGACCCCAAGAAGGGGTCCAAGCACCCCCACCAAGATCCATCCACAGGGGGGCGCCACAGGTCACTTTAAGCCTGATTTCACTATGGGTACACTGGGGAGGCTGTTCACTCACACATGGGGGTTTTGGGTGCCCATGGTCGGCATGGCTGGCTTGGAGGAGACCCCAAGAAGGGGTCCAAGCACCCCCACCAAGATCCATCCACAGGGGGGCGCCACAGGTCACTTTAAGCCTGATTTCACTATGGGTACACTGGGGAGGCTGTTCACTCACACATGGGGGTTTTGGGTGCCCATGGCCGGCATGGCTGGCTTGGGGGAGACCCCAAGAAGGGGTCCAAGCACCCCCACCAAGATCCATCCACAGGGGGGCGCCACAGGTCACTTTAAGCCTGATTTCACTATGGGTACACTGGGGAGGCTGTTCACTCACACATGGGGGTTTTGGGTGCCCATGGCCGGCATGGCTGGCTTGGGGGAGACCCCAAGAAGGGGTCCAAGCACCCCCACCAAGATCCATCCACAGGGGGGCGCCACAGGTCACTTTAAGCCTGATTTCACTAGGGGGACACTGGGGAGGCTGTTCACTCACACATGGGGGTTTTGGGTGCCCATGGCCGGCATGGCTGGCTTGGGGGAGACCCCAAGAAGGGGTCCAAGCACCCCCACCAAGATCCATCCACAGGGGGGCGCCACAGGTCACTTTAAGCCTGATTTCACTAGGGGGACACTGGGGAGGCTGTTCACTCACACATGGGGGTTTTGGGTGCCCATGGCCGGCATGGCTGGCTTGGGGGAGACCCCAAGAAGGGGTCCAAGCACCCCCACCAAGATCCATCCACAGGGGGGCGCCACAGGTCATTTTCACTAGGAGAACCAGGGGAGGGCTCCTGACTCACACATGGGCATTCTGGGTGCCCATGGCTGGGATGGGTGAGACAGAGTCCAGCCCTCCACACACAAAAGTGATCCAGCAGGCCAGAAGAAAGGGGAGAGAGAGAGAGAGAGAACAAATAATACATGGGCACAGAGCAGCCAGCCTCCATTGGAGCTGCCTGCACAGTGCTGCCCTCCTGTGGGAAAGGTTCACACACACACTCACTCACTCACTCACACAGACACACACAGACAAACCTATTCACTTGGGCCTTCTCCCTCATGCCCTGCTGACATCCATGCAGGCCCACATTGACCTTTGTGACCTCTGGAGCTCCATGCACCTTGTTCTAAACTCCCTGCCTAGTAAAGGGCATCTCCCATGGGCATGAGAGTACAGCTCACTCCCCTGGAGCACCATGCCTCTTTTTAATC
>NW_028159142.1:0-7000 GCF_964263955.1 Coregonus lavaretus
GTTTTGCAGTTTGGTCTCAGCTGAATCACACTCTGGGAATCGTCCCCAGATTTTTTAGATTGATTCTCTGAGGTCATGTTTTCAAACGAGCCATTGAACATTTTCACAGGGTGCGGAGAGAGAGAGGAAATTCAACTTGAGCGTTCACCAGGGCCAGAAAGTCAAACTCTAGCCCCAAACCATGTTAATCAGTCATAGGCCCCAGACGCAGATGCTAGCTCCAAACTGTCAAGTGACTCATCAGTGATGAAGAATGAAGTTATACCATTAGACAGTAACACCATCTGACAGTAGGAGTATACCATTACTTTTTGGTCATTGAGCAGACGCTCTTATCCAGAGCGACTTAGAGTTAGTGCATACATTATTATTATTAATTTTTTGTTCATACTGCCCACCCGTGGGAATCGAACCCACAACCCTGGCGTTGCAAACGCAATGCTCTACCAACTGAGCTAAATCCCTGCCGGCCATTCCTCCCCTACCCTGGACAAATTGTGCGCCGCCCTATGGGTCTCCCGGTCACGGCTACGACAGAATCTGGATTCGAACCAGGATCTCTAGTGGCACAGATAGCACTGCAATGCAGTATCTTAGACCACTGCGCCACTCGCCACTCAGTAGCAGTAAACCATCAGTAGCAGTATACCATCAGTAGCAGTATACCATCAGTAGCAGTATACCATCAGTAGCAGTATACCATCAGTAGCAGTATACCATCAGTAGCAGTATACCATTAGACAGTAGCAGTATACAATCAGTAGCAGTATACCATCAGTAGCAGTATACCATCAGTAGCAGTATACCATTAGACAGTAGCAGTATACCATCAGTAGCAGTATACCATGAGTAGCAGTATACCATCAGTAGCATTATACCATGAGTAGCAGTATACCATCAGTAGCAGTATGCCATCAGTAGCAGTAGCAGTATACCATCAGTAGCAGTATACCATTAGACAGTAGCAGTATACCATCAGTAGCAGTATACCATTAGACAGTAGCAGTATACCATCAGTAGCAGTATACCATCAGTAGCAGTATACCATCAGTAGCAGTATACCATCAGACAGTAGCAGTATACCATCAGTAGCAGTATACCATCAGTAGCAGTATACCATCAGTAGCAGTACACCATCAGTAGCAGTAGCAGTATACCATCAGTAGCAGTATACCATCAGTAGCAGTATACCATTAGACAGTAGCAGTATACCATCAGTAGCAGTATACCATCAGTAGCAGTATACCATCAGTAGCAGTATACCATTAGACAGTAGCAGTATACCATCAGTAGCAGTATACCATCAGTAGCAGTATACCATTAGTAGCAGTATACCATAAGTAGCAGTATACCATCAATAGCAGTAGCAGTATACCATCAGTAGCAGTATACCATAAGTAGCAGTACACCATCAGTAGCAGTAGCAGTATACCATAAGTAGCAGTACACCATCAGTAGCAGTATACCATCAGTAGCAGTAGCAGTATACCACCAGTAGCAGTATACCATAAGTAGCATTATACCATCAGTAGCAGTACACCATCAGTAGCAGTATACCATCAGTAGCAGTACACCATCAGTAGCAGTATACCATCAGTAGCAGTAGCAGTATACCACCAGTAGCAGTATACCATAAGTAGCATTATACCATCAGTAGCAGTATACCATAAGTAGCAGTACACCATCAGTAGCAGTATACCATCAGTAGCAGTATACCATAAGTAGCAGTACACCATCAGTAGCAGTATACCATCAGTAGGAGTATACCATTACTTTTTGGTCATTGAGCAGACGCTCTTATCCAGAGCGACTTAGAGTTAGTGCATACATTATTATTATTAATTTTTTGTTCATACTGCCCACCCGTGGGAATCGAACCCACAACCCTGGCGTTGCAAACGCAATGCTCTACCAACTGAGCTAAATCCCTGCCGGCCATTCCCTCCCCTACCCTGGACAAATTGTGCGCCGCCCTATGGGTCTCCCGGTCACGGCTACGACAGAATCTGGATTCGAACCAGGATCTCTAGTGGCACAGATAGCACTGCAATGCAGTATCTTAGACCACTGCGCCACTCGCCACTCAGTAGCAGTAAACCATCAGTAGCAGTATACCATCAGTAGCAGTATACCATCAGTAGCAGTATACCATCAGTAGCAGTATACCATCAGTAGCAGTATACCATTAGACAGTAGCAGTATACAATCAGTAGCAGTATACCATCAGTAGCAGTATACCATCAGTAGCAGTATACCATTAGACAGTAGCAGTATACCATCAGTAGCAGTATACCATGAGTAGCAGTATACCATCAGTAGCATTATACCATGAGTAGCAGTATACCATCAGTAGCAGTATGCCATCAGTAGCAGTAGCAGTATACCATCAGTAGCAGTATACCATTAGACAGTAGCAGTATACCATCAGTAGCAGTATACCATTAGACAGTAGCAGTATACCATCAGTAGCAGTATACCATCAGTAGCAGTATACCATCAGTAGCAGTATACCATCAGACAGTAGCAGTATACCATCAGTAGCAGTATACCATCAGTAGCAGTATACCATCAGTAGCAGTACACCATCAGTAGCAGTAGCAGTATACCATCAGTAGCAGTATACCATCAGTAGCAGTATACCATTAGACAGTAGCAGTATACCATCAGTAGCAGTATACCATCAGTAGCAGTATACCATCAGTAGCAGTATACCATTAGACAGTAGCAGTATACCATCAGTAGCAGTATACCATCAGTAGCAGTATACCATTAGTAGCAGTATACCATAAGTAGCAGTATACCATCAATAGCAGTAGCAGTATACCATCAGTAGCAGTATACCATAAGTAGCAGTACACCATCAGTAGCAGTAGCAGTATACCATAAGTAGCAGTACACCATCAGTAGCAGTATACCATCAGTAGCAGTAGCAGTATACCACCAGTAGCAGTATACCATAAGTAGCATTATACCATCAGTAGCAGTATACCATAAGTAGCAGTACACCATCAGTAGCAGTATACCATCAGTAGCAGTACACCATAAGTAGCAGTACACCATCAGTAGCAGTATACCATCAGTAGCAGTAGCAGTATACCACCAGTAGCAGTATACCATAAGTAGCATTATACCATCAGTAGCAGTATACCATAAGTAGCAGTACACCATCAGTAGCAGTATACCATCAGTAGCAGTATACCATAAGTAGCAGTACACCATCAGTAGCAGTATACCATCAGTAGCAGTATACCATCAGTAGCAGTAGCAGTATACCATCAGTAGCAGTATACCATAAGTAGCAGTACACCATCATTAGCAGTATACCATCAGTAGCAGTAGCAGTATACCATCAGTAGCAGTAGCAGTATACCATCAGTAGCAGTATACCATCAGTAGCAGTACACCATCAGTAGCAGTAGCAGTATACCATCAGTAGCAGTATACCATCAGTAGCAGAAGCAGTATACCATCAGTAGCAGTATACCATCAGTAGCAGTAGAAGTATACCATCAGTAGCAGTAGCAGTATACCATCAGTAGCAGTATACCATCAGTAGCAGTAGCAGTATACCATCAGTAGCAGTACACCATCAGTAGCAGGAGCAGTATACCATCAGTAGCAGTACACCATCAGTAGCAGTAGCAGTATACCATCAGTAGCAGTAGCAGTATACCATCAGTAGCAGTACACCATCAGTAGCAGTAGCATTATACCATCAGTAGCAGTATACCATCAGTAGCAGTAGCAGTACACCATCAGTAGCAGTAGCAGTACACCATCAGTAGCAGTAGCAGTATACCATCAGTAGCAGTACACCATCAGTAGCAGTAGCAGTATACCATCAGTAGCAGTATACCATCAGTAGCAGTATACCATCAGTAGCAGTAGCAGTATACCATCAGTAGCATTATACCATCAGTAGCAGTACACCATCAGTAGCAGTAGCAGTATACCATCAGTAGCAGTATACCATCAGTAGCAGTATACCATCAGTAGCAGTACACCATCAGTAGCAGGAGCAGTATACCATCAGTAGCAGTATACCATCAGTAACAGAATACCATCAGTAGCAGTATACCATCAGTAGCAGTATACCATCAGTAGCAGTATACCATTAGACAGTAGCAGTATACCATCAGTAGCAGTATACCATTAGACAGTAGCAGTATACCATCAGTAGCAGTATACCATCAGTAGCAGTATACCATCAGTAGCAGTATACCATTAGACAGTATAAATATTACATCAGTAGCAGTATACCATTAGACAGTAGCAGTATACCATCAGTAGCAGTAGCAGTATACCATCAGTAGCAGTATACCATCAGTAACAGTATACCATCAGTAGCAGTATACCATCAGTAGCAGTATACCATCAGTAGCAGTATACCATTAGACAGTAGCAGTATACCATCAGTAGCAGTATACCATCAGTAGCAGTACACCATCAGTAGCAGTAGCAGTATACCATTAGTAGCAGTATACCATCAGTAGCAGTAGCAGTATACCATCAGTAGCAGTATACCATCAGTAGCAGGACACCATCCGTAGCAGTAGCAGTATACCATCAGTAGCAGTATACCATAAGTAGCAGTACACCATCAGTAGCAGTAGCAGTATACCATCAGTAGCAGTATACCATCAGTAGCAGTATACCATCAGTAGCAGGAGCAGTATACCATCAGTAGCAGTATACCATCAGTAACAGTATACCATCAATAGCAGTATACCATCAGTAGCAGTATACCATCAGTAGCAGTATACCATTAGACAATAGCAGTATACCATCAGTAGCAGTATACCATTAGACAGTAGCAGTATACCATCAGTAGCAGTATACCATTAGACAGTAGCAGTATACCATCAGTAGCAGTATACCATTAGACAGTAGCAGTATACCATCAGTAGCAGTAGCAGTATACCATCAGTAGCAGTATACCATCAGTAACAGTATACCATCAGTAGCAGTATACCATCAGTAGCAGTATACCATCAGTAGCAGTACACCATCAGTAGCAGTAGCAGTATACCATCAGTAGCAGTATACCATAAGTAGCAGTACACCATCAGTAGCAGTACACCACCAGTAGCAGTAGCAGTATACCATCAGTAGCAGTATACCATCAGTAGCAGTATACCATCAGTAGCAGTATACCATCAGTAGCAGTATACCATTAGACAGTAGCAGTATACCATCAGTAGCAGTATACCATTAGACAGTAGCAGTATACCATCAGTAGCAGTATACCATCAGTAGCAGTATACCATTAGACAGTAGCAGTATACCATCAGTTGCAGTATACCATTAGACAGTAGCAGTATACCATCAGTAGCAGTATACCATTAGACAGTAGCAGTATACCATCAGTAGCAGTATACCATCAGTAGCAGTATACCATTAGACAGTAGCAGTATACCATCAGTAGCAGTATACCATCAGTAACATTATACCATCAGTAGCAGTATACCATCAGTAGCAGTATACCATCAGTAGCAGTATACCATTAGACAGTAGCAGTATACCATCAGTAGCAGTATACCATCAGTAGCAGTACACCATCAGTAGCAGTAGCAGTATACCATCAGTAGCAGTACACCATCAGTAGCAGTAGCAGTATACCATCAGTAGCAGTATACCATAAGTAGCAGTACACCATCAGTAGCAGTACACCATCAGTAGCAGTAGTAGTATACCATCAATAGCAGTATACCATCAGTAGCAGTATACCATCAGTAGCAGTATACCATTAGACAGTAGCAGTATACCATCAGTAGCAGTATACCATTAGACAGTAGCAGTATACCATCAGTAGCAGTATACCATCAGTAGCAGTATACCATTAGACAGTAGCAGTATACCATCAGTAGCAGTATACCATTAGACAGTAGCAGTATACCATCAGTAGCAGTATACCATCAGTAGCAGTATACCATCAGTAGCAGTATACCATTAGACAGTAGCAGTATACCATCAGTAGCAGTATACCATCAGTAGCAGTATACCATCAGTAGCAGTATACCATCAGTAGCAGTATACCATGAGTAGCAGTATACCATTAGACAGTAGCAGTATACTATCAGTAGTAGTAGCAGTATACCATAAGTAGCAGTATACCATCAGTAGCAGTAGCAGTATACCATCAGTAGCAGTACACCATCAGTAGCAGTAGCAGTATACCATCAGTAGCAGTATACCATCAGTAGCAGTATACCATCAGTAGCAGTAGCAGTATACCATCAGTAGCAGTACACCATCAGTAGCAGTAGCAGTTTACCATCAGTAGCAGTATACCATAAGTAGCATTATACCATCAGTAGCAGTACACCGTCAGTAGCAGTAGCAGTATACCATCAGTAGCAGTATACCATAAGTAGCAGTATACCATCAGTAGCAGTACACCATCAGTAGCAGTAGCAGTACACAATCAGTAGCAGTAGAAGTATACCATCAGTAGCAGTACACCATCAGTAGCAGTATCAGTATACCATCAGTAGCAGTACACCATCAGTAGCAGTAGCAGTATACCATCAGTAGCAGTATACCATAAGTAGCAGTACACCATCAGTAGCAGTACACCATCAGTAGCAGTAGCAGTATACCATCAGTAGCAGTATACCATCAGTAGCAGTATACCATCAGTAGCAGTATACCATTAGACAGTAGCAGTATACCATCAGTAGCAGTATACCATCAGTAGCAGTATACCATCAGTAGCAGTATACCATTAGACAGTAGCAGTATACCATCAGTAGCAGTATACCATCAGTAGCAGTATACCATCAGTAGCAGTATACCATTAGACAGTAGCAGTATACCATCAGTAGCAGTATACCATCAGTAGCAGTATACCATTAGACAGTAGAAGTATACCATCAGTAGCAGTATACCATCAGTAGCAGTATATCATCAGTAGCAGTATACCATCAGTAGCAGTATACCATCAGTAGCAGTATACCATCAGTAGCAGTAGCAGTATACCATCAGTAGCAGTATACCATCA
>NW_028159140.1:0-10781 GCF_964263955.1 Coregonus lavaretus
TGTTTGCGTGTGTGTGTATGTTCCTCTGTGCATGTGTTCGTGCGTGCATATGTATGTGTGTGTGTATCTTTGTGTGTTCCTCCATGCAAGGCAGGGAGCTCCCTGACTCAGAGACCGATGCTTTTGGAATGAAGTGTGTGTCAGGGGGTGTGTGGATCTGTGCAGAGTGTGAGGCAAGAACACATTCCTGCAGACAAGGAGAAATCAATGGACCCTAGAACATTTGGGAGAAATACCCCTTTAAATATCAACTGACAGTGAATTAGTGCAGCATAAATGCATCTTCGGTCACAAGAAGTGAGTTACTGATGAGGGGAAAGTTTCCCACTCAACATTCTGTTGACGGACGTCTCTCCTGGCACAACATTGATTTTATATATTCACGGTAATCACCTATAGCTGTGACACACAGTCCTAGCATGTCTGCCTGTCTTCTCACAGCGCTTTAAAGAGGTGTCAACTAAATAATCAATTCACAGCAAATGAATATTGAGTCTTTAAAAGCTAATGGTCCTCATTAACTCAGACAAAGCCCACGCATTAACATTGACCCCTCTCTCTTTTCTCTCTTTTCTCTCTCTCTCCTCTCTCTCTCTCTCCTCTCTCTCAATGTCACTCAGGAACCCAATCAGGGGATCTACTGATAAAAGACTTGAGTTCTCTTTCATGAAGCTACTTTAGGAGGTTATACACTTTACTAAGCTACTTTAGGAGGTTATACACTTTACTAAGCTACTTTAGGAGGTTATACACTTTACTAAGCTACTTTAGGAGGTTATATACTTTACTAAGCTACTTTAGGAGGTTATATACTTTACTAAGCTACTTTAGGAGGTTATATACTTTACTAAGCTACTTTAGGAGGTTATATACTTTACTAAGCTACTTTAGGAGGTTATACACTTTACTAAGCTACTTTAGGAGGTTATACACTTTACTAAGCTACTTTAGGAGGTTATACACTTTACTAAGCTACTTTAGGAGGTTATACACTTTACTAAGCTACTTTAGGAGGTTATACACTTTACTAAGCTACTTTAGGAGGTTATATACTTTACTAAGCTACTTTAGGAGGTTATATACTTTACTAAGCTACTTTAGGAGGTTATACACTTTACTAAGCTACTTTAGGAGGTTATATACTTTACTAAGCTACTTTAGGAGGTTATATACTTTACTAAGCTACTTTATACTTAACTAAGAAGTTTTAAAACAATTGAAAACATTTTCAACAGACATTTTGCCTCAAGTTTGATGAGCAAAATTGTATTGCGCCCCAGCTGGGAGGCACCGGGAAAATTAGACAGGCATGTGGAAGGTGTTTGTGTGTGTGTGTCCTCCTCTTCTCCTCCTCCTCCTCCTCTTCATCTCTTCTCCTCCTCTTCCTCCTCCTCTTACGCTGTGAATGCATATCTATGTAAACCAACACATTGGTTTTTGAACACATTGTAATTTGGTCAATGCCAAGCAATGACTGAAGTCAACATCTGCCTCAACAACATGCGATGCCTCAGGCTTTATTACAAGTCAATAGGATCAGTCTCCATGGCAAAAATGTACACATTGAGTTAAAGACACATTTGTTTTCAATTTACCCTCAATTCTGTACTAATTTCACAGCTTGAGATTCACATTATTCTACCATCCAAAATCTTCCCATAGAACTGAACAGGGCCTGAAAATATTCACAAAATAACTTATTTGAACTTCTCCCTAAACTCGTTATTGATTCATTGCTTCTTTTGAGTAGTACAGGAGAATTATTGAAAGTACCTGAACGGCATCATATTCCCTACGTAGTGCACTACTTTTGACCAGAAACAGATATGTGCCCGGTTCAAAGTAATGCACTAAATAATAACAGGGTGCCATTTGGGATGCAGACTTGGTGTGGATGTGTGTCATTTTGGTTGGAACAGTTTTTTCGGTTTCTTAGGGAGAGAGAGAGAGAGAGAGAGAGAGAGAGAGAGAGAGAGAGAGAGAGAGAGAGAGAGGAGAGAGAGAGAGAGAGAGAGAGAGAGAGAGAGAGAGAGAGAGAGAGAGAGAGAGAGGGAAAACGAGGGAGAGAGAGAGAGCGAGAGCGAGAGATAGAGGAGAGAGAGGAGAGAGAGAAGGGAGAGAGAGAGAGAGAGAGAGAGAGAGAGAGAGAGAGAGAGAGAGGGACAAAGAGGGAGAGAGAGAGATAGGGAGAGTGAGAGAGATAGGGATATAGGGGAGAGAGAGAGAGAGAGAGACAGAGATTCAGAGAGAGAGAGAGACGGAGGTAGGGTGTGTTATGCTGTAGATCTCAGTGTTAGGTGTTTGGGTGGGGTAGAATATTATTCAGTCTTAGGTGTTTGGTGGGGTAGAATATTATTCAGTGTTAGGTGTTTGGTGTGGGGTAGAATATTATTCAGTGTTATTTGTAAACAAAGAAGAGACCATTTCCTGTTTCAGGCTGCGAGGAGCAAGGAGCCTGTCTAGCACTTAACAGTAGAGGGACTCTGAGAGTGCGTATGTGTGTGTGCATGCGTCCCTGTGTAGCATTAGCATCTTAATCATCACAGGGTCTGCAGGTCGCAGGTGTGCGTCTCGTTGTAGGAATCACAACCCCCCCCCCCCCCCTCGCTCTCTCTTCCCCTCTCTCTCTCTCTCTCTCTCTCTCTCTTCTCTCTCTCTCTCTCTCTCTCGCTGCTCGCCTCTCTCCTCTCTCTCTCTCTCTCTCTCTCTCTCTCTCTCTCTCTCTCTCTCTCTCTCTCTCTCTCTCTCTCTCTCTCTCTCTCTCTCTCTCTCTCTCTCTCTCGCTCTCTCTCTCTCTCTCTCTCTCTCTCTCTCTCTCTCTCTCTCTCTCTCGCTCGCTCATCTCTCGCTCTCTCTCTCTCGCTCTCTCTCTCTCTCTATATATATATATATCTCTTCTCTTTCTCATCTCTAATAACCAACCAGGTCTTCGTCTTCCATTTTCCTCCCTAATATATCCCTTCTTTTTAAACACAATTTCATTTGTAAGGATTTGATTCAAATTGGCTACAGCTGCCTCACTTGTCACCCTGATAGAGGGAGGCTGTTGTTGTTGTAGCTTAAGAAAATTAATGAGGGAGAGCGATAGAGAAGTTTTAACTGTGAAACGTTTATTTTAGCGTGTGTCTGATTTATTTATATTTTCTGATTGAACTATTTATACAGGAAGTAAATTAGCAACAAAATCGTAGTTTTTTAAAATGTATTATTGTGATAGAACGAGGTCATTGAGATCATAATCATAGAAATATTTTAGTTTTTACTTGTGCATTTTATTTGTTTGTTTATTCTTGTTTGTGTATGATTGACAAATGACAGATGGATGCTTGGAGCGATAGCCTCTTTGTAAGGGTTGGAAGAGAGAGGGAGGAAAAGAGGTGGGAGGAAGAGAGAGAGAGAGAGAAAGGGAGGGGTAGGTTTAGAAAGGAAGACAGGCAGTGTGAGAGAAGATTGAAACTTCATAGTTTGAAACAAGGAAAGACAGGGGAGACGGTGAGATGGAAAGAGAGCGAGTGGGGAAAAGAGGTAGGAGGGAAAGAGGTAGGAGGGAAAGAGGTAGAAGGGAAAGAGGTAGGAGGGAAAGAGAGAGAGGTGGAAGAAGACTGTCTTACTTAATTGTTCAAGTTAAACCGAAACGTTCTCAACAGAGGGAGGGAGATAAGGAAAGGGAAAGGGAACACACTGAAAGAAAATGAATAATAATTAGATACAGATTCTGAACTAATGAGTTCCAAACCTTTGGAGCTGATAAAGCAAGGTTATTCAGAGGACCAGAGCACTGCTAGGATGCATCCCAAATGGCACACCGTTCCCCGCATAGTGCACTACTTTTGACCAGGGTGCATTTGGGCCGCTGCCCAGTTTTCTTTTTCTTTCCTGAGAGTCCACTAACCTGGGTCTGAGTCAACTCTGATTACACGTTCCATGCTGCCTAACACTTCAGCCTGTTGCACTGCATCAACCAACGGTTGTGTGCCAGGTCATCAACTGGGCAGTCGGGCATTATCACATGGTGTGGCAGTCTGGTATCAGTCTATGAATGCGGTCAGCTGATATACTGTGTTACACACCTATCCAGTTTGTTGTGAGATCTGGCATGTGTCTGCAATGAAGTCAGCCTGGAACGTGGCCAAAGGCTCTTTCACTTCTCTAACGTTTTGTTCTTCCTCCTCGAAATACATTGGAGGGAAAGAATCAGAGGGACGTTGTATGTTTCCGTCCAGAACTTAGAGAAGAATGCAATGAGAGAGGGCGTGAGGAGAGGCACATTGAGAAAGAGCCTGAGAGAATGAACACCAACACCAAGTATCTTGAGGTGAATAGCCCTGTTGTAAAGAGAGAGAGAGAGAGAGAAAAAAATATATATATATTGATATTTCTTTTCAAACATTGGCTGTGTCTCAAACGTCACCCTTTACCGTACATAGTGGCTATGAGTCCTGGACGAAAGTAGTGCACTACAAAGGGAATAGGGCCATTTGGGATGCAGTGTGTTTTTGGACGAGTTAGGAGAGTCCTGGAAATTGACCTCAGAGAGTACAACTAGTTTTGTAAGGCAACAACAAATTACTCAATATATACAGACAGAGCAGAATAGAAAGAAATAGAGAGTGAGAGAGAGAGAGAGACAGAGCGAGAGAGAGACAGAGCGAGAGAGAGAGAGAGAGAGAGAGAGAGAGAGAGAGAGAGCTTTGTGAGCACGTACACACTATAAACAGAGTGTGATGGCAAAAGAGAAAATAAACAGGTTGGTAGAACTTTGTGAATTGAAAACACACACACGAACACACACACACTAGCAATAGAGGGGGAAAAAGAGCCAGATCGCTCAAGATTGACTTCGAAATTGGATGTCTGTCCATGCCTTCAAAATTGGCCACTAGGGGCAACATTGAGCGCTATTACCATCAGGTAGGCTTGTGTTATTGACGCAATCCCACGACTCCGGAACCGAAGGTCGCGTGTTCAATACCACTAGTTTTTTATTTGATTGTTTTAACCCTATCCAAAACATTAGCCCTTAACTTCGAAATTTGAAGTTTTGGATCAACTTCGAAAGAAACTTGGATAAACGTCAGAATCTGAAGTCGAAATTGGTGAAACCGTGAGATCTTGTTGGAAAAAAAAACAGAGAAACAGGTTGGCGTAACTTTGTGAATCACACACTCCCTTTACGTTTGAGTCATTTAGCAGACACTCTTATCCAGAGCAACTTACAGTAATGAGTGCATTTTCATACTTTTGCACACTGGTCCCCCATTGGAATCTAACCCACAACCTTGGCGTTGCAAGCACCATGTTCTACCAACTCAGCCACACGGGACCAAACGGTGAAGTGTGTTCTGACCCGAGGCTTTAGCCCCAGGCTGAACTCCAACCTGTCAGACTGTACTGATCACACACATCCTAATACAACACGGAACACATCACTTAGTCAACACACACACACGGGCACACACACACACACACACGGGCACACACACACACACACGGGCACACACACACACACACGGGCACACACACACACGGGCACACACACACACACACGGGCACACACACACACACACGGGCACACACACACACACACGGGCACACACACACACACACGGGCACACACACACACACACGGGCACACACACACACACACGGGCACACACACACACACACGGGCACACACACACACACACGGGCACACACACACACACACGGGCACACACACACACACACGGGCACACACACACACACACGGGCACACACACACACACACGGGCACACACACACACACATCAAATAAAATACAACAGGTGGTAGACCTTACAGTGAAATGCTTACTTACACGCCCTTAACCAACAATGCAGTTTTAAGAAAAATAAGTGTTAAGTAAAAAATTGATCAGTAAAAAATAATATAAAAAATAAAATAAAAAATAATTAAAGAGCAGCAGTAAAATAACAGTAGCGAGGCTATGTACCGGTACAGAGTCAATGTAGGGTGGCTGGAGTCTTTGACAATTTTTAGGGCCTTCTTCTGACACCGCCTGGTATAGAGGTCCTGGATGGCAGGAAGCTTGGCCCCAGTGATGTACTGGGCCGTACGCACTACCCTCTGTAGTGCCTTGCGGTTGGAGGCCAAGCAGTTGCCATAGCAGGCAGGGATGCAAACAGTCAGGATGCTCTCGATGGTGCAGCTGTAGACGTTTTTGAGGATCTGAGGACCCATGCCAAATCTTTTCAGTCTCCTGAGGGGGAATAGGCTTTGTCATGCCCTCTTCACGACTGTCTTGGTGCGTTTGGACAATGATAGTTTGTTGGTGATGTGGACACCAAGGAGCTTGAAGCTCTCAACCTGTTCCACTACAGACCCGTCGATGAGAATGGGGGCGTGCTCAGTCCTCTTTTTTTCCTGTAGTCCACAATAATCTCCTTTGTCTTGAACACATTGAGGGAGAGGTTGTTATCCTGGCACCACACGGATAGGTCTCTGACATCCTCCCTATAGGCTGTCTCATCATTGTCGGTGATCACGCCTACCACTGTTGTGTAGTTGGCAAACTTAATGATGGTGTTGGAGTCGTGCCTGGCCATGCAGTCATGGGTGAACAGGGAGTACAGGAGGGTACTGAGCATGCACCCCTGTGGGTCCTCCGTGTTGAGGATCAGCTTGGCAGATGTGTTGTTACCTACCCTTACCACCTGGGGGCGGCCCGTCAGGAAGTCCAGGATCCAGTTGCAGAGGGAGGTGTTTAGTCCCAGGGTCCTTAGCTTAGTGATGAGCTTTGAGGGCACTATGGTGTTGAACGCTGAGCTGTAGTCAATTAATAGCATTCTCATGTAGGTGTTCCTTTTGTCCAGGTGGGAAAGGGCAGATTGCATCATCTGTGGATCTGTTGGGGCTGTATGCAAATTGGAGTGGGTCTAGGGTTTCTGGGATAATAGTTTTGATGTGAGCCATGACCAGCCTTTCAAAGCACTTCATGGCTACAGTCGTGAGTGCTACGGGTCTGTAGTCATTTATGCAGGTGTGTTATTGGGCACAGGGACTATGATGGTCTGCTTGAAACATGTTGGTATTACAGACTCAGTCAGGGACATGTCAGTGAAGACACTTGCCAGTTGGTCAGCACATGCTCGGAATACATATCCTGGTAATCTGTCCTTGTGAATGTTGACCTGTTTAAAGGTCTTACTCACATCGGCTACGGAGAGCGTGATCGCACAGTCGCCCGGAAAAGCTGATGCTCTCATGCATGCTTCAGTGTTGCTTGCCTCGAAGCGAGCATAGAAGTGATTTAGCTCGTCTGGTAGGCTTGTGTCACTGGGCAGCTCGCGGCTGTGCTTCCCTTTGTAGTCTGTAATAGTTTGCAGGCCCTGCCACATCTGACGAGCGTCGGAGCCGGTGTAGTACGATTCAATCTTAGTCCTGTATTGACGCTTTGCCTGTTTGATGGTTTGTCAGAGGGCATAGCTGGATTTCTTATAAGCGTCCGGGTTAGAGTCCCTCTCCTTGAAAGCGGCAGCTCTACCCTTTTAGGTCAGTGCAGATGTTGCCTGTAATCCATGACTTCTGGTTGGGGTATGTACGTAGGGTCACTGTGGGGATGACGTCATCGATGCACTTATTGATGAAGCCAGTGATTGATGTGGTGTACTCCTCAATGCCATCAGAAGAATCCCGGAACATATTCCAGTCTGTGCTAGCAAAACAGTCCTGTAACTTAGCATCTGCGTCATCTGACCACTTCTTTATTGACAGAGTCACTGGTGCTTCCTGTTTTAGTTTTTGCTTGTAAGCAGAAAATCAGGAGGATCGAATTATGGTCAGATTTTCCAAATGGAGGGCGAGGGAGAGCTTTGTACGCATCTCTGTGTGTGAAGTAATGGTGGTCTAGAGTTTTTTTTCCTCTGTTTGCACATTTAACATGCTGATTGAAATGAGGTAAAACAGATTTAAGTTTCCCTGCATTAAAGTCCCCGGCCACTAGCAGCGCCGCCTCTGGATGAGTGTTTTCCTGTTTGCTCATGGCCTTATACAGCTCGTTGAGTGCGGTCTTGGTGCCAGCATCGGTTTGTGGTGGTAAATAGACAGCTACAAAAAATATAGATGAAAACTCTCTTGGTAAATAGTGTGGTCTACAGCTTATCATGAGATACTCTACCTCAGGCGAGCAAAACCTCGACCTTAATATTAGATTTTGTGCACCAGCTGTTGTTTACAAATATACACAGACCGCCACCCCTTGTCTTACCGGAGGCTGCTGTTCTATCTTGCCGATGCAGCGTATATCCCGCCAGCTGTATGTTATCCATGTCGTCGTTCAGCCACGACTCGGTGAAACATAAGATATTGCAGTTTTTAATGTCCCGTTGGTCGGATATTCGTGATCGTAGCTCGTCTATTTTGTTATCCAATGATTGTACGTTGGCTAATAGGACTGATGGTAGAGGCAGATTACCCACTCGTCGTCGGATCCTTACAAGGCACCCCGATCTACGTCCCCGATATCTCCGTCTCTTTGTCCTGCAAATTACGGGGATTTGGGCCTAGTCGGGTGTCTGAAGTAAATCCTTCACTTCCGACTCGTTAAAGAAAAAATCTTCGTCCAGTCCAAGGTGAATAATCGCTGTCCTGATATCCAGAAGCTCTTCTCGGTCATAAGAGATGGTGGCAGAAACATTATGTACAAAATAAGTTATAAATGATGTGAAAAAAACACACACAATAGCACAATTGGTTAGGAGCCCGTAAAACGGCAGCCATCTCCTCCGGCGCCATTATATACACACTTACATGCATGCACGCACGCATGCACACACACACAGATACACACACACACGCATACACACGAACACACACACACATACAGTGGGGAGAACAAGTATTTGATACACTGCCGATTTTGTAGGTTTTCCTACTTACAAAGCATGTAGAGGTCTGTCATTTTTATCATAGGTACACTTCAACTGTGAGAGACGGAATCTAAAACAAAAATCCAGAAAATCACATTGTATGATTTTTAAGTAATTAATTTGCATTTTATTGCATGACATAAGTATTTGATACATCAGAAAAGCAGAACTTAATATTTGGTACAGAAACCTTTGTTTGCAATTACAGAGATCATACGTTTCCTGTAGGTCTTGACCAGGTTTGCACACACTTCAGCAGGGATTTTGGCCCACTCCTCCATACAGACCTTCTCCAGATCCTTCAGGTTTCAGGGCTGTCGCTGGGCAATACGGACTTTCAGCTCCCTCCAAATATTTTTTATTGGGTTCAGGTCTGGAGACTGGCTAGGCCACTCCAGGACCTTGAGATGCTTCTTACGGAGCCACTCCTTAGTTGCCCTGGCTGTGTGTTTCGAGTCGTTGTCATGCTGGAAGACCCAGCCACGACCCATCTTCAATGCTCTTACTGAGGGAAGGAGGTTGTTGGCCAAGATCTCGCGATACATGGCCCCATCCATCCTCCCCTCAATACGGTGCAGTCGTCCTGTCCCCTTTGCAGAAAAGCATCCCCAACGAATGATGTTTCCACCTCCATGCTTCACGGTTGGGATGGTGTTCTTGGGGTTGTACTCATCATTCTTCTTCCTCCAAACACGGCGAGTGGAGTTTAGACCAAAAAGCTCTATTTTTGTCTCATCAGACCACATGACCTTCTCCCATTCCTCCTCTGGATCATCCAGATGGTCATTGGCAAACTTCAGATGGGCCTGGACATGCGCTGGCTTGAGCAGGGGGACTTGCGTGCGCTGCAGGATTTTAATCCATGATGGCGTAGTGTGTTGCTAATGGTTTTCTTTGAAACTGTGGTCCCAGCTCTCTTCAGGTCATTGACCAGGTCCTGCCGTGTAGTTATGGGCTGATCCCTCACCTTCCTCATGATCGTTGATGCCCCACGAAGTGAGATCTTGCATGGAACCCCAGACCGAGGGTGATTGACCGTCATCTTGAACTTCTTCCATTTTCTAATAATTGCGCCAACAGTTGTTGCCTTCTCACCAAGCTGCTTGCCTATTGTCCTGTAGCCCATCCCAACCTTGTGTAGGTCTACAATTGTATCCCTGATGTCCTTACACAGCTCTCTGGTCTTGGCCATTGTGGAGAGGTTGGAGTCTGTTTGATTGAGTGTGTGGACAGGTGTCTTTTATACAGGTAACGAGTTCAAACAAGTGCAGTTAATACAGGTAATGAGTAGAGAACAGGAGGTCTTCTTAAAGAAAAACTAACAGGTCTGTGAGTCCCGGAATTCTTACTGGTTGGTAGGTGATCAAATACTTATGTCATGCAATAAAATGCAAATTAATTACTTAAAAATCATACAATGTGATTTTCTGGATTTTTGTTTTAGATTCCGTCTCTCACAGTTGAAGTGTACCTATGATAAAAATGACAGACCTCTACATGCTTTGTAAGTAGGAAAACCTGCAAAATCGGCAGTGTATCAAATACTTGTTCTCCCCACTGTACTTGCATGCACGCACACACGTATGCACACACACACACAGATACACACACACACGTGCACGCACACACAGAGAAGCATATAGTAACTTTAATTTATTTAGCACAAAATCCTGGCACACATAAACAAAGCAGCTTTTTTTTCCAACATTCTTTATATCCATCTCTCTCTCCCCCTCCCCCTCCCCCTCTCTCTCTCCACCTCTCTCTCTCCACCTCCCCCTCCCTCCCTCCACCTCCCCCTCCCTCTCTCCACCTCCCCCTCCCTCTCTCCACCTCCCCCTCCCTCTCTCCACCTCCCCCTCCCTCTCTCCACCT